>NC_090701.1:45064946-45192446 GCF_040954835.1 Lepisosteus oculatus
AAGCGGGGCCAAGCTCGGCAATCTTTAATTGAGACAGAGACTCATCCACCAGCGATTTTAAAACTGCAGTAACCCGTTGAAGACACGACCCCGCCTGCCGTCGTCACTTAGATCTAACCCGCAAAAGAATCACTGCTACAACAGCTTCCGCGACACAATGGTCAGCCAACTGGGGGAGGAACTGTGTTGTGAAAAACTGGAAAGACACAACAGGGAAACCCACGAGGTTCAGTGTCATACAGACTAGTGTCGCTTGACAGACAAAACTTGCAGTACAAGATTTCTAAAGATTCTTCACAATCACAGGAGTTACAGCCATCACACATCGGTGGGTTAACACTCACACACACAAAGAAAACCACATCGCCCAGCACAAAGAAGAAAACAAGACTTACACCAAGTTGAGAGCACTTTGCCGCTGGGGGAACGGAATCACGACTGTCTTCGATATTGACGCCAGGCTTTCCCTACACAAGGCCAGAACCAGACCGTGAAAAGATGGCTCCGGGATGCCCGCGCTGCTCAGGTCGAGCCCGTTATGCCAAAGCAGCCTGTGGCGGGCAATGAAAACTCAAGCAGCCAGTGTGTCTGCTTCCTGGTCTGCAAAGGCTCCCCAGGAAAATCTCTCTTGCGCTTCTGCTGAACTGCTGCTTCATCTACACAGGGGCCCCCGCCTTCTTAATCAAGGAGTCCAATGGCAGCATTAGTCGCAAGTGCTCGTCAGTTCCCACACAGTCGGGGAGGAGCCCGGGACTTGATGAGGACAACGACAGCCAGCTTGGCATTGTTTTCCTCGGCACCTATCAATTATCACAGCAGGGTGTGACGTCCCCGGGGCGTGGGGTGTGAGTGAGGGACAGGAAGCAAGCAAGAGACAGAGGAAGTCAAGAGCCACCACACCCTGTTGCTTGCCAGTAATCACACAACTATGGCCCTCAGCTGATACCCCTTTACAAGTGGGAGACCCTGCTCCGAGTCCAGCCCGAGTGCAAAAGGAGGGCAAAAGGCCCCAGCGAGATTTGAACTCACGACCCCTGGTTTACAAGACCAGTGCTCTAACCCCTGAGCTATGGAGCCACGAGGCTCCAGGTCCTGACTCACGCGCACACAAACGTACCGAGTCAAGCAGCTGGCAACATGAGGGAGA
The DNA here is from genome assembly GCF_040954835.1 of Lepisosteus oculatus. NCBI lineage: Eukaryota > Metazoa > Chordata > Actinopteri > Semionotiformes > Lepisosteidae > Lepisosteus > Lepisosteus oculatus. Next base: position 45,066,094 of record NC_090701.1, read on the forward strand.
CACGGTGCCCGGCTCAGCTACACAGCGGAGAGAGCAGAGAAAGGACGCCACGGCGAAGCTGAAGTCTTGCACAGGCCCATGGAAGACACCGAAGATCACCAAGGGAATCGACAGTCGCCCCGGCTCTTGTGTGGTTCCATGGTGTAATGGTTAGCACTCTGGACTCTGAATCCAGCGATCCGAGTTCAAATCTCGGTGGAACCTTTTGTGGCTGACATTGGAATTGGTGTCTGGAATGCCAAACGGGAATTCCCGCTGAAATAAACGGGGTGGGGGGAAAAAAGCCACGCTTCCCTGACCAGGAACTGAACTTGGGCCGCAGCGGTGAGAGTGCCGAATCCTAACCACTAGACCACCAGGGACACAGGGAAAGGCCCTCTCCCATCTGTGGCGTGCCCGCAGCGCGACCGACGTCGGCTCTTAAAGCGGGGCCGAGCTCGGCAATCTTGAATTGAGACAGAGACTCATCCACCCGCGATTTTAAAACTGCAGTAACCCGTTGAAGACACGACCCCGCCTGCCGTCGTCACTTAGATCTAACCCGTAAAAGAATCACTGCTACAACAGCTTCTGCGACGCAATGGTCAGCCACCTGGGGGAGGAACCGTGGTGTGAATGACTGGAAGGACACAACAGGGAAACCCACGAGGTTCAGTGTCATACAGACTAGTTTCGCTTGACAGAAAATGAAATCACAAGTAGCCAGTGTGTCTGTAAAGGCTCTCCAGGAAAATTTCTCACGCTTCTGCTGAACTGCTGCTTCATCTACGCAGGGGCCCCCGCCTTCTTAATCAAGGAGTCCAATGGCAGCATTTGTCGCAAGTGCTCGTCAGTTCCCACACAGTCGGGGAAGAGCCCGGGACTTGATGAGGACAACGACAGCCAGCTTGGCATTGTTTTCCTCGGCACCTATCAATTATCACAGCAGGGTATGACGTCCCCGGGGCGTGGGGTGTGAGTGAGGGACAGGAAGCAGGCAAGAGACAGAGAAAGCCAAGAGCCACCACACCCTGTTGCTTGCCAGTATTCACACAATTACGGCCCTCAGCTGATACCCCTTTACAAGCGGGAGACCCTGCTCCGCGTCCAGCCCCAGTGCAAAAGGCCCCGGCGAGATTTGAACTCGCGACCCCTGGTTTACAAGGCCAGTGCTCTAACCCCTGAACTATGGAGCCACGAGGCTCCAGACCCTGACTCACGCACACACAAACGTACCGAGTCACGCAGCTGGCTACATGTGGGAGACACGGTGCCCGGCTCAGCTACACAATGGAGAAAGCAAAGAAAGGACGCCACGGCGAAGCTGAAGTCTTGCACAGGCCCATGGACGTCGCCCCAGCTCTCGTGTGGTTCCATGGTGTAATGGTTAGCACTCTGGGCTTTGAATCCAGCGATCCGAGTTCAAGTCTCGGTGGAACCTGTTGTGGGTGACATTGAAATCAGGACCTGTGTATGGGATCGTGGGCTGCTTTCCTTGCGTGCTCTGCTGTGGGCAAAGAAACCTGCTTTTACTCATCAGCCTTTCTAGGACCTGCAAGATATCACCCACTACTGCAGACGATGGAGTGTACAGCAGACATGCGTGTATTTTATGACAGAGGTTCCTGCGTCGTCAAAATACCCGGAACACCTCCTCCGAGTTCAACGTCTTGCACGGCTCTAAGGGTAACAAACGGGGTGTGGGAAAAAAGGCCACACTTCCCTGAACGGGAATCGAACACGGGCCGCGGCGGTGAGAGCGCCGAATCCTAACCACTAGACCACCAGGGACACGGGGAAAAGCCCTCTCCCGTCTGTGGCGTGCCCGCAGTGCGACCGACGTCGGCTCTGAAAGCAGGGCCAGGCTCGGCAATCTTTAATTGAGACAGAGACTCATCCACCAGCGATTTTAAAACTGCAGTAACCCGTTGAAGACACGACCCCGCCTGCCGTCGTCACTTAGATCTAACCTGCAAAAGAATCACTGCTACAACAGCTTCCGCGACACAATGGTCAGCCAACTGGGGGAGGAACTGTGTTGTGAAAAACTGGAAAGACACAACAGGGAAACCCACCAGGTTCAGTGTCATACAGACTAGTGTCGCTTGACAGACAAAACTTGCAGTACAAGATTTCTAAAGATTCTTCACAATCACAGGAGTTACAGCCATCACACATCGGTGGGTTAACACTCACACACACAAAGAAAACCACATCGCCCAGCACAAAGAAGAAAACAAGACTTACACCAAGTTGAGAGCACTTTGCCGCTGGGGGAACGGAATCACGACTGTCTTCGATATTGACGCCAGGCTTTCCCTACACAAGGCCAGAACCAGACCGTGAAAAGATGGCTCCGGGATGCCCGCGCTGCTCAGGTCGAGCCCGTTATGCCAAAGCAGCCTGTGGCGGGCAATGAAAACTCAAGCAGCCAGTGTGTCTGCTTCCTGGTCTGCAAAGGCTCTCCAGGAAAATCTCTCTTGCGCTTCTGCTGAACTGCTGCTTCATCTACACAGGGGCCCCCGCCTTCTTAATCAAGGAGTCCAATGGCAGCATTAGTCGCAAGTGCTCGTCAGTTCCCACACAGTCGGGGAGGAGCCCGGGACTTGATGAGGACAACGACAGCCAGCTTGGCATTGTTTTCCTCGGCACCTATCAATTATCACAGCAGGGTGTGACGTCCCCGGGGCGTGGGGTGTGAGTGAGGGACAGGAAGCAAGCAAGAGACAGAGGAAGTCAAGAGCCACCACACCCTGTTGCTTGCCAGTAATCACACAACTATGGCCCTCAGCTGATACCCCTTTACAAGTGGGAGACCCTGCTCCGAGTCCAGCCCGAGTGCAAAAGGAGGGCAAAAGGCCCCAGCGAGATTTGAACTCGCGACCCCTGGTTTACAAGACCAGTGCTCTAACCCCTGAGCTATGGAGCCACGAGGCTCCAGGTCCTGACTCACGCGCACACAAACGTACCGAGTCAAGCAGCTGGCAACATGAGGGAGACACGGTGCCCGGCTCAGCTACACAGCGGAGAGAGCAGAGAAAGGACGCCACGGCGAAGCTGAAGTCTTGCACAGGCCCATGGAAGACACCGAAGATCACCAAGGGAATCGACAGTCGCCCCGGCTCTTGTGTGGTTCCATGGTGTAATGGTTAGCACTCTGGACTCTGAATCCAGCGATCTGAGTTCAAATCTCGGTGGAACCTTTTGTGGGTGACATTGGAATTGGTGTCTGGAATGCCAAACGGGAATTCCCGCTGAAATAAACGGGGTGGGGGGAAAAAAGCCACGCTTCCCTGACCAGGAACTGAACTTGGGCCGCAGCGGTGAGAGTGCCGAATCCTAACCACTAGACCACCAGGGACACAGGGAAAGGCCCTCTCCCATCTGTGGCGTGCCCGCAGCGCGACCGACGTCGGCTCTTAAAGCGGGGCCGAGCTCGGCAATCTTGAATTGAGACAGAGACTCATCCACCCGCGATTTTAAAACTGCAGTAACCCGTTGAAGAAACGACCCCGCCTGCCGTCGTCACTTAGATCTAACCCGTAAAAGAATCACTGCTACAACAGCTTCCGCGACGCAATGGTCAGCCACCTGGGGGAGGAACCGTGGTGTGAATGACTGGAAGGACACAACAGGGAAACCCACGAGGTTCAGTGTCATACAGACTAGTTTCGCTTGACAGAAAATGAAATCACAAGTAGCCAGTGTGTCTGTAAAGGCTCTCCAGGAAAATTTCTCACGCTTCTGCTGAACTGCTGCTTCATCTACGCAGGGGCCCCCGCCTTCTTAATCAAGGAGTCCAATGGCAGCATTTGTCGCAAGTGCTCGTCAGTTCCCACACAGTCGGGGAAGAGCCCGGGACTTGATGAGGACAACGACAGCCAGCTTGGCATTGTTTTCCTCGGCACCTATCAATTATCACAGCAGGGTATGACGTCCCCGGGGCGTGGGGTGTGAGTGAGGGACAGGAAGCAGGCAAGAGACAGAGAAAGCCAAGAGCCACCACACCCTGTTGCTTGCCAGTATTCACACAATTACGGCCCTCAGCTGATACCCCTTTACAAGCGGGAGACCCTGCTCCGCGTCCAGCCCGAGTGCAAAAGGCCCCGGCGAGATTTGAACTCGCGACCCCTGGTTTACAAGGCCAGTGCTCTAACCCCTGAACTATGGAGCCACGAGGCTCCAGACCCTGACTCACGCACACACAAACGTACCGAGTCACGCAGCTGGCTACATGTGGGAGACACGGTGCCCGGCTCAGCTACACAATGGAGAAAGCAAAGAAAGGACGCCACGGCGAAGCTGAAGTCTTGCACAGGCCCATGGACGTCGCCCCAGCTCTCGTGTGGTTCCATGGTGTAATGGTTAGCACTCTGGGCTTTGAATCCAGCGATCCGAGTTCAAGTCTCGGTGGAACCTGTTGTGGGTGACATTGAAATCAGGACCTGTGTATGGGATCGTGGGCTGCTTTCCTTGCGTGCTCTGCTGTGGGCAAAGAAACCTGCTTTTACTCATCAGCCTTTCTAGGACCTGCAAGATATCACCCACTACTGCAGACGATTGAGTGTACAGCAGACATGCGTGTATTTTATGACAGAGGTTCCTGCGTCGTCAAAATACCCGGAACACCTCCTCCGAGTTCAACGTCTTGCACGGCTCTAAGGGTAACAAACGGGGTGTGGGAAAAAAGCCCACACTTCCCTGACCGGGAATCGAACCCGGGCCGCGGCGGTGAGAGCGCCGAATCCTAACCACTAGACCACCAGGGACACAGGGAAAAGCCCTCTCCCGTCTGTGGCGTGCCCGCAGTGCGACCGACGTCGGCTCTGAAAGCGGGGCCAAGCTCGGCAATCTTTAATTGAGACAGAGACTCATCCACCAGCGATTTTAAAACTGCAGTAACCCGTTGAAGACACGACCCCGCCTGCCGTCGTCACTTAGATCTAACCCGCAAAAGAATCACTGCTACAACAGCTTCCGCGACACAATGGTCAGCCAACTGGGGGAGGAACTGTGTTGTGAAAAACTGGAAAGACACAACAGGGAAACCCACGAGGTTCAGTGTCATACAGACTAGTGTCGCTTGACAGACAAAACTTGCAGTACAAGATTTCTAAAGATTCTTCACAATCACAGGAGTTACAGCCATCACACATCGGTGGGTTAACACTCACACACACAAAGAAAACCACATCGCCCAGCACAAAGAAGAAAACAAGACTTACACCAAGTTGAGAGCACTTTGCCGCTGGGGGAACGGAATCACGACTGTCTTCGATATTGACGCCAGGCTTTCCCTACACAAGGCCAGAACCAGACCGTGAAAAGATGGCTCCGGGATGCCCGCGCTGCTCAGGTCGAGCCCGTTATGCCAAAGCAGCCTGTGGCGGGCAATGAAAACTCAAGCAGCCAGTGTGTCTGCTTCCTGGTCTGCAAAGGCTCCCCAGGAAAATCTCTCTTGCGCTTCTGCTGAACTGCTGCTTCATCTACACAGGGGCCCCCGCCTTCTTAATCAAGGAGTCCAATGGCAGCATTAGTCGCAAGTGCTCGTCAGTTCCCACACAGTCGGGGAGGAGCCCGGGACTTGATGAGGACAACGACAGCCAGCTTGGCATTGTTTTCCTCGGCACCTATCAATTATCACAGCAGGGTGTGACGTCCCCGGGGCGTGGGGTGTGAGTGAGGGACAGGAAGCAAGCAAGAGACAGAGGAAGTCAAGAGCCACCACACCCTGTTGCTTGCCAGTAATCACACAACTATGGCCCTCAGCTGATACCCCTTTACAAGTGGGAGACCCTGCTCCGAGTCCAGCCCGAGTGCAAAAGGAGGGCAAAAGGCCCCAGCGAGATTTGAACTCACGACCCCTGGTTTACAAGACCAGTGCTCTAACCCCTGAGCTATGGAGCCACGAGGCTCCAGGTCCTGACTCACGCGCACACAAACGTACCGAGTCAAGCAGCTGGCAACATGAGGGAGACACGGTGCCCGGCTCAGCTACACAGCGGAGAGAGCAGAGAAAGGACGCCACGGCGAAGCTGAAGTCTTGCACAGGCCCATGGAAGACACCGAAGATCACCAAGGGAATCGACAGTCGCCCCGGCTCTTGTGTGGTTCCATGGTGTAATGGTTAGCACTCTGGACTCTGAATCCAGCGATCCGAGTTCAAATCTCGGTGGAACCTTTTGTGGGTGACATTGGAATTGGTGTCTGGAATGCCAAACGGGAATTCCCGCTGAAATAAACGGGGTGGGGGGAAAAAAGCCACGCTTCCCTGACCAGGAACTGAACTTGGGCCGCAGCGGTGAGAGTGCCGAATCCTAACCACTAGACCACCAGGGACACAGGGAAAGGCCCTCTCCCATCTGTGGCGTGCCCGCAGCGCGACCGACGTCGGCTCTTAAAGCGGGGCCGAGCTCGGCAATCTTGAATTGAGACAGAGACTCATCCACCCGCGATTTTAAAACTGCAGTAACCCGTTGAAGAAACGACCCCGCCTGCCGTCGTCACTTAGATCTAACCCGTAAAAGAATCACTGCTACAACAGCTTCCGCGACGCAATGGTCAGCCACCTGGGGGAGGAACCGTGGTGTGAATGACTGGAAGGACACAACAGGGAAACCCACGAGGTTCAGTGTCATACAGACTAGTTTCGCTTGACAGAAAATGAAATCACAAGTAGCCAGTGTGTCTGTAAAGGCTCTCCAGGAAAATTTCTCACGCTTCTGCTGAACTGCTGCTTCATCTACGCAGGGGCCCCCGCCTTCTTAATCAAGGAGTCCAATGGCAGCATTTGTCGCAAGTGCTCGTCAGTTCCCACACAGTCGGGGAAGAGCCCGGGACTTGATGAGGACAACGACAGCCAGCTTGGCATTGTTTTCCTCGGCACCTATCAATTATCACAGCAGGGTATGACGTCCCCGGGGCGTGGGGTGTGAGTGAGGGACAGGAAGCAGGCAAGAGACAGAGAAAGCCAAGAGCCACCACACCCTGTTGCTTGCCAGTATTCACACAATTACGGCCCTCAGCTGATACCCCTTTACAAGCGGGAGACCCTGCTCCGCGTCCAGCCCGAGTGCAAAAGGCCCCGGCGAGATTTGAACTCGCGACCCCTGGTTTACAAGGCCAGTGCTCTAACCCCTGAACTATGGAGCCACGAGGCTCCAGACCCTGACTCACGCACACACAAACGTACCGAGTCACGCAGCTGGCTACATGTGGGAGACACGGTGCCCGGCTCAGCTACACAATGGAGAAAGCAAAGAAAGGACGCCACGGCGAAGCTGAAGTCTTGCACAGGCCCATGGACGTCGCCCCAGCTCTCGTGTGGTTCCATGGTGTAATGGTTAGCACTCTGGGCTTTGAATCCAGCGATCCGAGTTCAAGTCTCGGTGGAACCTGTTGTGGGTGACATTGAAATCAGGACCTGTGTATGGGATCGTGGGCTGCTTTCCTTGCGTGCTCTGCTGTGGGCAAAGAAACCTGCTTTTACTCATCAGCCTTTCTAGGACCTGCAAGATATCACCCACTACTGCAGACGATTGAGTGTACAGCAGACATGCGTGTATTTTATGACAGAGGTTCCTGCGTCGTCAAAATACCCGGAACACCTCCTCCGAGTTCAACGTCTTGCACGGCTCTAAGGGTAACAAACGGGGTGTGGGAAAAAAGCCCACACTTCCCTGACCGGGAATCGAACCCGGGCCGCGGCGGTGAGAGCGCCGAATCCTAACCACTAGACCACCAGGGACACAGGGAAAAGCCCTCTCCCGTCTGTGGCGTGCCCGCAGTGCGACCGACGTCGGCTCTGAAAGCGGGGCCAAGCTCGGCAATCTTTAATTGAGACAGAGACTCATCCACCAGCGATTTTAAAACTGCAGTAACCCGTTGAAGACACGACCCCGCCTGCCGTCGTCACTTAGATCTAACCCGCAAAAGAATCACTGCTACAACAGCTTCCGCGACACAATGGTCAGCCAACTGGGGGAGGAACTGTGTTGTGAAAAACTGGAAAGACACAACAGGGAAACCCACGAGGTTCAGTGTCATACAGACTAGTGTCGCTTGACAGACAAAACTTGCAGTACAAGATTTCTAAAGATTCTTCACAATCACAGGAGTTACAGCCATCACACATCGGTGGGTTAACACTCACACACACAAAGAAAACCACATCGCCCAGCACAAAGAAGAAAACAAGACTTACACCAAGTTGAGAGCACTTTGCCGCTGGGGGAACGGAATCACGACTGTCTTCGATATTGACGCCAGGCTTTCCCTACACAAGGCCAGAACCAGACCGTGAAAAGATGGCTCCGGGATGCCCGCGCTGCTCAGGTCGAGCCCGTTATGCCAAAGCAGCCTGTGGCGGGCAATGAAAACTCAAGCAGCCAGTGTGTCTGCTTCCTGGTCTGCAAAGGCTCTCCAGGAAAATCTCTCTTGCGCTTCTGCTGAACTGCTGCTTCATCTACACAGGGGCCCCCGCCTTCTTAATCAAGGAGTCCAATGGCAGCATTAGTCGCAAGTGCTCGTCAGTTCCCACACAGTCGGGGAGGAGCCCGGGACTTGATGAGGACAACGACAGCCAGCTTGGCATTGTTTTCCTCGGCACCTATCAATTATCACAGCAGGGTGTGACGTCCCCGGGGCGTGGGGTGTGAGTGAGGGACAGGAAGCAAGCAAGAGACAGAGGAAGTCAAGAGCCACCACACCCTGTTGCTTGCCAGTAATCACACAACTATGGCCCTCAGCTGATACCCCTTTACAAGTGGGAGACCCTGCTCCGAGTCCAGCCCGAGTGCAAAAGGAGGGCAAAAGGCCCCAGCGAGATTTGAACTCACGACCCCTGGTTTACAAGACCAGTGCTCTAACCCCTGAGCTATGGAGCCACGAGGCTCCAGGGCCTGACTCACGCGCACACAAACGTACCGAGTCAAGCAGCTGGCAACATGAGGGAGACACGGTGCCCGGCTCAGCTACACAGCGGAGAGAGCAGAGAAAGGACGCCACGGCGAAGCTGAAGTCTTGCACAGGCCCATGGAAGACACCGAAGATCACCAAGGGAATCGACAGTCGCCCCGGCTCTTGTGTGGTTCCATGGTGTAATGGTTAGCACTCTGGACTCTGAATCCAGCGATCCGAGTTCAAATCTCGGTGGAACCTTTTGTGGGTGACATTGGAATTGGTGTCTGGAATGCCAAACGGGAATTCCCGCTGAAATAAACGGGGTGGGGGGAAAAAAGCCACGCTTCCCTGACCAGGAACTGAACTTGGGCCGCAGCGGTGAGAGCGCCGAATCCTAACCACTAGACCACCAGGGACACAGGGAAAGGCCCTCTCCCATCTGTGGCGTGCCCGCAGCGCGACCGACGTCGGCTCTTAAAGCGGGGCCGAGCTCGGCAATCTTGAATTGAGACAGAGACTCATCCACCCGCGATTTTAAAACTGCAGTAACCCGTTGAAGACACGACCCCGCCTGCCGTCGTCACTTAGATCTAACCCGTAAAAGAATCACTGCTACAACAGCTTCTGCGACGCAATGGTCAGCCACCTGGGGGAGGAACCGTGGTGTGAATGACTGGAAGGACACAACAGGGAAACCCACGAGGTTCAGTGTCATACAGACTAGTTTCGCTTGACAGAAAATGAAATCACAAGTAGCCAGTGTGTCTGTAAAGGCTCTCCAGGAAAATTTCTCACGCTTCTGCTGAACTGCTGCTTCATCTACGCAGGGGCCCCCGCCTTCTTAATCAAGGAGTCCAATGGCAGCATTTGTCGCAAGTGCTCGTCAGTTCCCACACAGTCGGGGAAGAGCCCGGGACTTGATGAGGACAACGACAGCCAGCTTGGCATTGTTTTCCTCGGCACCTATCAATTATCACAGCAGGGTATGACGTCCCCGGGGCGTGGGGTGTGAGTGAGGGACAGGAAGCAGGCAAGAGACAGAGAAAGCCAAGAGCCACCACACCCTGTTGCTTGCCAGTATTCACACAATTACGGCCCTCAGCTGATACCCCTTTACAAGCGGGAGACCCTGCTCCGCGTCCAGCCCGAGTGCAAAAGGCCCCGGCGAGATTTGAACTCGCGACCCCTGGTTTACAAGGCCAGTGCTCTAACCCCTGAACTATGGAGCCACGAGGCTCCAGACCCTGACTCACGCACACACAAACGTACCGAGTCACGCAGCTGGCTACATGTGGGAGACACGGTGCCCGGCTCAGCTACACAATGGAGAAAGCAAAGAAAGGACGCCACGGCGAAGCTGAAGTCTTGCACAGGCCCATGGACGTCGCCCCAGCTCTCGTGTGGTTCCATGGTGTAATGGTTAGCACTCTGGGCTTTGAATCCAGCGATCCGAGATCAAGTCTCGGTGGAACCTGTTGTGGGTGACATTGAAATCAGGACCTGTGTATGGGATCGTGGGCTGCTTTCCTTGCGTGCTCTGCTGTGGGCAAAGAAACCTGCTTTTACTCATCAGCCTTTCTAGGACCTGCAAGATATCACCCACTACTGCAGACGATGGAGTGTACAGCAGACATGCGTGTATTTTATGACAGAGGTTCCTGCGTCGTCAAAATACCCGGAACACCTCCTCCGAGTTCAACGTCTTGCACGGCTCTAAGGGTAACAAACGGGGTGTGGGAAAAAAGGCCACACTTCCCTGACCGGGAATCGAACACGGGCCGCGGCGGTGAGAGCGCCGAATCCTAACCACTAGACCACCAGGGACACGGGGAAAAGCCCTCTCCCGTCTGTGGCGTGCCCGCAGTGCGACCGACGTCGGCTCTGAAAGCGGGGCCAGGCTCGGCAATCTTTAATTGAGACAGAGACTCATCCACCAGCGATTTTAAAACTGCAGTAACCCGTTGAAGACACGACCCCGCCTGCCGTCGTCACTTAGATCTAACCTGCAAAAGAATCACTGCTACAACAGCTTCCGCGACACAATGGTCAGCCAACTGGGGGAGGAACTGTGTTGTGAAAAACTGGAAAGACACAACAGGGAAACCCACCAGGTTCAGTGTCATACAGACTAGTGTCGCTTGACAGACAAAACTTGCAGTACAAGATTTCTAAAGATTCTTCACAATCACAGGAGTTACAGCCATCACACATCGGTGGGTTAACACTCACACACACAAAGAAAACCACATCGCCCAGCACAAAGAAGAAAACAAGACTTACACCAAGTTGAGAGCACTTTGCCGCTGGGGGAACGGAATCACGACTGTCTTCGATATTGACGCCAGGCTTTCCCTACACAAGGCCAGAACCAGACCGTGAAAAGATGGCTCCGGGATGCCCGCGCTGCTCAGGTCGAGCCCGTTATGCCAAAGCAGCCTGTGGCGGGCAATGAAAACTCAAGCAGCCAGTGTGTCTGCTTCCTGGTCTGCAAAGGCTCTCCAGGAAAATCTCTCTTGCGCTTCTGCTGAACTGCTGCTTCATCTACACAGGGGCCCCCGCCTTCTTAATCAAGGAGTCCAATGGCAGCATTAGTCGCAAGTGCTCGTCAGTTCCCACACAGTCGGGGAGGAGCCCGGGACTTGATGAGGACAACGACAGCCAGCTTGGCATTGTTTTCCTCGGCACCTATCAATTATCACAGCAGGGTGTGACGTCCCCGGGGCGTGGGGTGTGAGTGAGGGACAGGAAGCAAGCAAGAGACAGAGGAAGTCAAGAGCCACCACACCCTGTTGCTTGCCAGTAATCACACAACTATGGCCCTCAGCTGATACCCCTTTACAAGTGGGAGACCCTGCTCCGAGTCCAGCCCGAGTGCAAAAGGAGGGCAAAAGGCCCCAGCGAGATTTGAACTCACGACCCCTGGTTTACAAGACCAGTGCTCTAACCCCTGAGCTATGGAGCCACGAGGCTCCAGGGCCTGACTCACGCGCACACAAACGTACCGAGTCAAGCAGCTGGCAACATGAGGGAGACACGGTGCCCGGCTCAGCTACACAGCGGAGAGAGCAGAGAAAGGACGCCACGGCGAAGCTGAAGTCTTGCACAGGCCCATGGAAGACACCGAAGATCACCAAGGGAATCGACAGTCGCCCCGGCTCTTGTGTGGTTCCATGGTGTAATGGTTAGCACTCTGGACTCTGAATCCAGCGATCCGAGTTCAAATCTCGGTGGAACCTTTTGTGGGTGACATTGGAATTGGTGTCTGGAATGCCAAACGGGAATTCCCGCTGAAATAAACGGGGTGGGGGGAAAAAAGCCACGCTTCCCTGACCAGGAACTGAACTTGGGCCGCAGCGGTGAGAGCGCCGAATCCTAACCACTAGACCACCAGGGACACAGGGAAAGGCCCTCTCCCATCTGTGGCGTGCCCGCAGCGCGACCGACGTCGGCTCTTAAAGCGGGGCCGAGCTCGGCAATCTTGAATTGAGACAGAGACTCATCCACCCGCGATTTTAAAACTGCAGTAACCCGTTGAAGACACGACCCCGCCTGCCGTCGTCACTTAGATCTAACCCGTAAAAGAATCACTGCTACAACAGCTTCTGCGACGCAATGGTCAGCCACCTGGGGGAGGAACCGTGGTGTGAATGACTGGAAGGACACAACAGGGAAACCCACGAGGTTCAGTGTCATACAGACTAGTTTCGCTTGACAGAAAATGAAATCACAAGTAGCCAGTGTGTCTGTAAAGGCTCTCCAGGAAAATTTCTCACGCTTCTGCTGAACTGCTGCTTCATCTACGCAGGGGCCCCCGCCTTCTTAATCAAGGAGTCCAATGGCAGCATTTGTCGCAAGTGCTCGTCAGTTCCCACACAGTCGGGGAAGAGCCCGGGACTTGATGAGGACAACGACAGCCAGCTTGGCATTGTTTTCCTCGGCACCTATCAATTATCACAGCAGGGTATGACGTCCCCGGGGCGTGGGGTGTGAGTGAGGGACAGGAAGCAGGCAAGAGACAGAGAAAGCCAAGAGCCACCACACCCTGTTGCTTGCCAGTATTCACACAATTACGGCCCTCAGCTGATACCCCTTTACAAGCGGGAGACCCTGCTCCGCGTCCAGCCCGAGTGCAAAAGGCCCCGGCGAGATTTGAACTCGCGACCCCTGGTTTACAAGGCCAGTGCTCTAACCCCTGAACTATGGAGCCACGAGGCTCCAGACCCTGACTCACGCACACACAAACGTACCGAGTCACGCAGCTGGCTACATGTGGGAGACACGGTGCCCGGCTCAGCTACACAATGGAGAAAGCAAAGAAAGGACGCCACGGCGAAGCTGAAGTCTTGCACAGGCCCATGGACGTCGCCCCAGCTCTCGTGTGGTTCCATGGTGTAATGGTTAGCACTCTGGGCTTTGAATCCAGCGATCCGAGATCAAGTCTCGGTGGAACCTGTTGTGGGTGACATTGAAATCAGGACCTGTGTATGGGATCGTGGGCTGCTTTCCTTGCGTGCTCTGCTGTGGGCAAAGAAACCTGCTTTTACTCATCAGCCTTTCTAGGACCTGCAAGATATCACCCACTACTGCAGACGATGGAGTGTACAGCAGACATGCGTGTATTTTATGACAGAGGTTCCTGCGTCGTCAAAATACCCGGAACACCTCCTCCGAGTTCAACGTCTTGCACGGCTCTAAGGGTAACAAACGGGGTGTGGGAAAAAAGGCCACACTTCCCTGACCGGGAATCGAACACGGGCCGCGGCGGTGAGAGCGCCGAATCCTAACCACTAGACCACCAGGGACACGGGGAAAAGCCCTCTCCCGTCTGTGGCGTGCCCGCAGTGCGACCGACGTCGGCTCTGAAAGCGGGGCCAGGCTCGGCAATCTTTAATTGAGACAGAGACTCATCCACCAGCGATTTTAAAACTGCAGTAACCCGTTGAAGACACGACCCCGCCTGCCGTCGTCACTTAGATCTAACCTGCAAAAGAATCACTGCTACAACAGCTTCCGCGACACAATGGTCAGCCAACTGGGGGAGGAACTGTGTTGTGAAAAACTGGAAAGACACAACAGGGAAACCCACCAGGTTCAGTGTCATACAGACTAGTGTCGCTTGACAGACAAAACTTGCAGTACAAGATTTCTAAAGATTCTTCACAATCACAGGAGTTACAGCCATCACACATCGGTGGGTTAACACTCACACACACAAAGAAAACCACATCGCCCAGCACAAAGAAGAAAACAAGACTTACACCAAGTTGAGAGCACTTTGCCGCTGGGGGAACGGAATCACGACTGTCTTCGATATTGACGCCAGGCTTTCCCTACACAAGGCCAGAACCAGACCGTGAAAAGATGGCTCCGGGATGCCCGCGCTGCTCAGGTCGAGCCCGTTATGCCAAAGCAGCCTGTGGCGGGCAATGAAAACTCAAGCAGCCAGTGTGTCTGCTTCCTGGTCTGCAAAGGCTCTCCAGGAAAATCTCTCTTGCGCTTCTGCTGAACTGCTGCTTCATCTACACAGGGGCCCCCGCCTTCTTAATCAAGGAGTCCAATGGCAGCATTAGTCGCAAGTGCTCGTCAGTTCCCACACAGTCGGGGAGGAGCCCGGGACTTGATGAGGACAACGACAGCCAGCTTGGCATTGTTTTCCTCGGCACCTATCAATTATCACAGCAGGGTGTGACGTCCCCGGGGCGTGGGGTGTGAGTGAGGGACAGGAAGCAAGCAAGAGACAGAGGAAGTCAAGAGCCACCACACCCTGTTGCTTGCCAGTAATCACACAACTATGGCCCTCAGCTGATACCCCTTTACAAGTGGGAGACCCTGCTCCGAGTCCAGCCCGAGTGCAAAAGGAGGGCAAAAGGCCCCAGCGAGATTTGAACTCGCGACCCCTGGTTTACAAGACCTGTGCTCTAACCGCTGAGCTATGGAGCCACGAGGCTCCAGGTCCTGACTCACGCGCACACAAACGTACCGAGTCAAGCAGCTGGCAACATGAGGGAGACACGGTGCCCGGCTCAGCTACACAGCGGAGAGAGCAGAGAAAGGACGCCACGGCGAAGCTGAAGTCTTGCACAGGCCCATGGAAGACACCGAAGATCACCAAGGGAATCGACAGTCGCCCCGGCTCTTGTGTGGTTCCATGGTGTAATGGTTAGCACTCTGGACTCTGAATCCAGCGATCCGAGTTCAAATCTCGGTGGAACCTTTTGTGGGTGACATTGGAATTGGTGTCTGGAATGCCAAACGGGAATTCCCGCTGAAATAAACGGGGTGGGGGGAAAAAAGCCACGCTTCCCTGACCAGGAACTGAACTTGGGCCGCAGCGGTGAGAGCGCCGAATCCTAACCACTAGACCACCAGGGACACAGGGAAAGGCCCTCTCCCGTCTGTGGCGTGCCCGCAGCGCGACCGACGTCGGCTCTTAAAGCGGGGCCGAGCTCGGCAATCTTGAATTGAGACAGAGACTCATCCACCCGCGATTTTAAAACTGCAGTAACCCGTTGAAGACACGACCCCGCCTGCCGTCGTCACTTAGATCTAACCCGTAAAAGAATCACTGCTACAACAGCTTCTGCGACGCAATGGTCAGCCACCTGGGGGAGGAACCGTGGTGTGAATGACTGGAAGGACACAACAGGGAAACCCACGAGGTTCAGTGTCATACAGACTAGTTTCGCTTGACAGAAAATGAAATCACAAGTAGCCAGTGTGTCTGTAAAGGCTCTCCAGGAAAATTTCTCACGCTTCTGCTGAACTGCTGCTTCATCTACGCAGGGGCCCCCGCCTTCTTAATCAAGGAGTCCAATGGCAGCATTTGTCGCAAGTGCTCGTCAGTTCCCACACAGTCGGGGAAGAGCCCGGGACTTGATGAGGACAACGACAGCCAGCTTGGCATTGTTTTCCTCGGCACCTATCAATTATCACAGCAGGGTATGACGTCCCCGGGGCGTGGGGTGTGAGTGAGGGACAGGAAGCAGGCAAGAGACAGAGAAAGCCAAGAGCCACCACACCCTGTTGCTTGCCAGTATTCACACAATTACGGCCCTCAGCTGATACCCCTTTACAAGCGGGAGACCCTGCTCCGCGTCCAGCCCGAGTGCAAAAGGCCCCGGCGAGATTTGAACTCGCGACCCCTGGTTTACAAGGCCAGTGCTCTAACCCCTGAACTATGGAGCCACGAGGCTCCAGACCCTGACTCACGCACACACAAACGTACCGAGTCACGCAGCTGGCTACATGTGGGAGACACGGTGCCCGGCTCAGCTACACAATGGAGAAAGCAAAGAAAGGACGCCACGGCGAAGCTGAAGTCTTGCACAGGCCCATGGACGTCGCCCCAGCTCTCGTGTGGTTCCATGGTGTAATGGTTAGCACTCTGGGCTTTGAATCCAGCGATCCGAGATCAAGTCTCGGTGGAACCTGTTGTGGGTGACATTGAAATCAGGACCTGTGTATGGGATCGTGGGCTGCTTTCCTTGCGTGCTCTGCTGTGGGCAAAGAAACCTGCTTTTACTCATCAGCCTTTCTAGGACCTGCAAGATATCACCCACTACTGCAGACGATGGAGTGTACAGCAGACATGCGTGTATTTTATGACAGAGGTTCCTGCGTCGTCAAAATACCCGGAACACCTCCTCCGAGTTCAACGTCTTGCACGGCTCTAAGGGTAACAAACGGGGTGTGGGAAAAAAGGCCACACTTCCCTGACCGGGAATCGAACACGGGCCGCGGCGGTGAGAGCGCCGAATCCTAACCACTAGACCACCAGGGACACGGGGAAAAGCCCTCTCCCGTCTGTGGCGTGCCCGCAGTGCGACCGACGTCGGCTCTGAAAGCGGGGCCAGGCTCGGCAATCTTTAATTGAGACAGAGACTCATCCACCAGCGATTTTAAAACTGCAGTAACCCGTTGAAGACACGACCCCGCCTGCCGTCGTCACTTAGATCTAACCTGCAAAAGAATCACTGCTACAACAGCTTCCGCGACACAATGGTCAGCCAACTGGGGGAGGAACTGTGTTGTGAAAAACTGGAAAGACACAACAGGGAAACCCACCAGGTTCAGTGTCATACAGACTAGTGTCGCTTGACAGACAAAACTTGCAGTACAAGATTTCTAAAGATTCTTCACAATCACAGGAGTTACAGCCATCACACATCGGTGGGTTAACACTCACACACACAAAGAAAACCACATCGCCCAGCACAAAGAAGAAAACAAGACTTACACCAAGTTGAGAGCACTTTGCCGCTGGGGGAACGGAATCACGACTGTCTTCGATATTGACGCCAGGCTTTCCCTACACAAGGCCAGAACCAGACCGTGAAAAGATGGCTCCGGGATGCCCGCGCTGCTCAGGTCGAGCCCGTTATGCCAAAGCAGCCTGTGGCGGGCAATGAAAACTCAAGCAGCCAGTGTGTCTGCTTCCTGGTCTGCAAAGGCTCTCCAGGAAAATCTCTCTTGCGCTTCTGCTGAACTGCTGCTTCATCTACACAGGGGCCCCCGCCTTCTTAATCAAGGAGTCCAATGGCAGCATTAGTCGCAAGTGCTCGTCAGTTCCCACACAGTCGGGGAGGAGCCCGGGACTTGATGAGGACAACGACAGCCAGCTTGGCATTGTTTTCCTCGGCACCTATCAATTATCACAGCAGGGTGTGACGTCCCCGGGGCGTGGGGTGTGAGTGAGGGACAGGAAGCAAGCAAGAGACAGAGGAAGTCAAGAGCCACCACACCCTGTTGCTTGCCAGTAATCACACAACTATGGCCCTCAGCTGATACCCCTTTACAAGTGGGAGACCCTGCTCCGAGTCCAGCCCGAGTGCAAAAGGAGGGCAAAAGGCCCCAGCGAGATTTGAACTCGCGACCCCTGGTTTACAAGACCAGTGCTCTAACCCCTGAGCTATGGAGCCACGAGGCTCCAGGTCCTGACTCACGCGCACACAAACGTACCGAGTCAAGCAGCTGGCAACATGAGGGAGACACGGTGCCCGGCTCAGCTACACAGCGGAGAGAGCAGAGAAAGGACGCCACGGCGAAGCTGAAGTCTTGCACAGGCCCATGGAAGACACCGAAGATCACCAAGGGAATCGACAGTCGCCCCGGCTCTTGTGTGGTTCCATGGTGTAATGGTTAGCACTCTGGACTCTGAATCCAGCGATCCGAGTTCAAATCTCGGTGGAACCTTTTGTGGGTGACATTGGAATTGGTGTCTGGAATGCCAAACGGGAATTCCCGCTGAAATAAACGGGGTGGGGGGAAAAAAGCCACGCTTCCCTGACCAGGAACTGAACTTGGGCCGCAGCGGTGAGAGTGCCGAATCCTAACCACTAGACCACCAGGGACACAGGGAAAGGCCCTCTCCCATCTGTGGCGTGCCCGCAGCGCGACCGACGTCGGCTCTTAAAGAGGGGCCGAGCTCGGCAATCTTGAATTGAGACAGAGACTCATCCACCCGCGATTTTAAAACTGCAGTAACCCGTTGAAGAAACGACCCCGCCTGCCGTCGTCACTTAGATCTAACCCGTAAAAGAATCACTGCTACAACAGCTTCCGCGACGCAATGGTCAGCCACCTGGGGGAGGAACCGTGGTGTGAATGACTGGAAGGACACAACAGGGAAACCCACGAGGTTCAGTGTCATACAGACTAGTTTCGCTTGACAGAAAATGAAATCACAAGTAGCCAGTGTGTCTGTAAAGGCTCTCCAGGAAAATTTCTCACGCTTCTGCTGAACTGCTGCTTCATCTACGCAGGGGCCCCCGCCTTCTTAATCAAGGAGTCCAATGGCAGCATTTGTCGCAAGTGCTCGTCAGTTCCCACACAGTCGGGGAAGAGCCCGGGACTTGATGAGGACAACGACAGCCAGGTTGGCATTGTTTTCCTCGGCACCTATCAATTATCACAGCAGGGTATGACGTCCCCGGGGCGTGGGGTGTGAGTGAGGGACAGGAAGCAGGCAAGAGACAGAGAAAGCCAAGAGCCACCACACCCTGTTGCTTGCCAGTATTCACACAATTACGGCCCTCAGCTGATACCCCTTTACAAGCGGGAGACCCTGCTCCGCGTCCAGCCCGAGTGCAAAAGGCCCCGGCGAGATTTGAACTCGCGACCCCTGGTTTACAAGGCCAGTGCTCTAACCCCTGAACTATGGAGCCACGAGGCTCCAGACCCTGACTCACGCACACACAAACGTACCGAGTCACGCAGCTGGCTACATGTGGGAGACACGGTGCCCGGCTCAGCTACACAATGGAGAAAGCAAAGAAAGGACGCCACGGCGAAGCTGAAGTCTTGCACAGGCCCATGGACGTCGCCCCAGCTCTCGTGTGGTTCCATGGTGTAATGGTTAGCACTCTGGGCTTTGAATCCAGCGATCCGAGTTCAAGTCTCGGTGGAACCTGTTGTGGGTGACATTGAAATCAGGACCTGTGTATGGGATCGTGGGCTGCTTTCCTTGCGTGCTCTGCTGTGGGCAAAGAAACCTGCTTTTACTCATCAGCCTTTCTAGGACCTGCAAGATATCACCCACTACTGCAGACGATTGAGTGTACAGCAGACATGCGTGTATTTTATGACAGAGGTTCCTGCGTCGTCAAAATACCCGGAACACCTCCTCCGAGTTCAACGTCTTGCACGGCTCTAAGGGTAACAAACGGGGTGTGGGAAAAAAGCCCACACTTCCCTGACCGGGAGTCGAACCCGGGCCGCGGCGGTGAGAGCGCCGAATCCTAACCACTAGACC
The DNA here is from genome assembly GCF_040954835.1 of Lepisosteus oculatus. Classification (NCBI taxonomy): domain Eukaryota; kingdom Metazoa; phylum Chordata; class Actinopteri; order Semionotiformes; family Lepisosteidae; genus Lepisosteus; species Lepisosteus oculatus. The sequence continues at coordinate 45,085,724 of NC_090701.1, forward strand.
ACCAGGGACACAGGGAAAAGCCCTCTCCCGTCTGTGGCGTGCCCGCAGTGCGACCGACGTCGGCTCTGAAAGCGGGGCCAAGCTCGGCAATCTTTAATTGAGACAGAGACTCATCCACCAGCGATTTTAAAACTGCAGTAACCCGTTGAAGACACTACCCCGCCTGCCGTCGTCACTTAGATCTAACCCGCAAAAGAATCACTGCTACAACAGCTTCCGCGACACAATGGTCAGCCAACTGGGGGAGGAACTGTGTTGTGAAAAACTGGAAAGACACAACAGGGAAACCCACGAGGTTCAGTGTCATACAGACTAGTGTCGCTTGACAGACAAAACTTGCAGTACAAGATTTCTAAAGATTCTTCACAATCACAGGAGTTACAGCCATCACACATCGGTGGGTTAACACTCACACACACAAAGAAAACCACATCGCCCAGCACAAAGAAGAAAACAAGACTTACACCAAGTTGAGAGCACTTTGCCGCTGGGGGAACGGAATCACGACTGTCTTCGATATTGACGCCAGGCTTTCCCTACGCAAGGCCAGAACCAGACCGTGAAAAGATGGCTCCGGGATGCCCGCGCTGCTCAGGTCGAGCCCGTTATGCCAAAGCAGCCTGTGGCGGGCAATGAAAACTCAAGCAGCCAGTGTGTCTGCTTCCTGGTCTGCAAAGGCTCCCCAGGAAAATCTCTCTTGCGCTTCTGCTGAACTGCTGCTTCATCTACACAGGGGCCCCCGCCTTCTTAATCAAGGAGTCCAATGGCAGCATTAGTCGCAAGTGCTCGTCAGTTCCCACACAGTCGGGGAGGAGCCCGGGACTTGATGAGGACAACGACAGCCAGCTTGGCATTGTTTTCCTCGGCACCTATCAATTATCACAGCAGGGTGTGACGTCCCCGGGGCGTGGGGTGTGAGTGAGGGACAGGAAGCAAGCAAGAGACAGAGGAAGTCAAGAGCCACCACACCCTGTTGCTTGCCAGTAATCACACAACTATGGCCCTCAGCTGATACCCCTTTACAAGTGGGAGACCCTGCTCCGAGTCCAGCCCGAGTGCAAAAGGAGGGCAAAAGGCCCCAGCGAGATTTGAACTCGCGACCCCTGGTTTACAAGACCAGTGCTCTAACCCCTGAGCTATGGAGCCACGAGGCTCCAGGTCCTGACTCACGCGCACACAAACGTACCGAGTCAAGCAGCTGGCAACATGAGGGAGACACGGTGCCCGGCTCAGCTACACAGCGGAGAGAGCAGAGAAAGGACGCCACGGCGAAGCTGAAGTCTTGCACAGGCCCATGGAAGACACCGAAGATCACCAAGGGAATCGACAGTCGCCCCAGCTCTTGTGTGGTTCCATGGTGTAATGGTTAGCACTCTGGACTCTGAATCCAGCGATCCGAGTTCAAATCTCGGTGGAACCTTTTGTGGCTGACATTGGAATTGGTGTCTGGAATGCCAAACGGGAATTCCCGCTGAAATAAACGGGGTGGGGGGAAAAAAGCCACGCTTCCCTGACCAGGAACTGAACTTGGGCCGCAGCGGTGAGAGTGCCGAATCCTAACCACTAGACCACCAGGGACACAGGGAAAGGCCCTCTCCCATCTGTGGCGTGCCCGCAGCGCGACCGACGTCGGCTCTTAAAGCGGGGCCGAGCTCGGCAATCTTGAATTGAGACAGAGACTCATCCACCCGCGATTTTAAAACTGCAGTAACCCGTTGAAGACACGACCCCGCCTGCCGTCGTCACTTAGATCTAACCCGTAAAAGAATCACTGCTACAACAGCTTCTGCGACGCAATGGTCAGCCACCTGGGGGAGGAACCGTGGTGTGAATGACTGGAAGGACACAACAGGGAAACCCACGAGGTTCAGTGTCATACAGACTAGTTTCGCTTGACAGAAAATGAAATCACAAGTAGCCAGTGTGTCTGTAAAGGCTCTCCAGGAAAATTTCTCACGCTTCTGCTGAACTGCTGCTTCATCTACGCAGGGGCCCCCGCCTTCTTAATCAAGGAGTCCAATGGCAGCATTTGTCGCAAGTGCTCGTCAGTTCCCACACAGTCGGGGAAGAGCCCGGGACTTGATGAGGACAACGACAGCCAGCTTGGCATTGTTTTCCTCGGCACCTATCAATTATCACAGCAGGGTATGACGTCCCCGGGGCGTGGGGTGTGAGTGAGGGACAGGAAGCAGGCAAGAGACAGAGAAAGCCAAGAGCCACCACACCCTGTTGCTTGCCAGTATTCACACAATTACGGCCCTCAGCTGATACCCCTTTACAAGCGGGAGACCCTGCTCCGCGTCCAGCCCCAGTGCAAAAGGCCCCGGCGAGATTTGAACTCGCGACCCCTGGTTTACAAGGCCAGTGCTCTAACCCCTGAACTATGGAGCCACGAGGCTCCAGACCCTGACTCACGCACACACAAACGTACCGAGTCACGCAGCTGGCTACATGTGGGAGACACGGTGCCCGGCTCAGCTACACAATGGAGAAAGCAAAGAAAGGACGCCACGGCGAAGCTGAAGTCTTGCACAGGCCCATGGACGTCGCCCCAGCTCTCGTGTGGTTCCATGGTGTAATGGTTAGCACTCTGGGCTTTGAATCCAGCGATCCGAGTTCAAGTCTCGGTGGAACCTGTTGTGGGTGACATTGAAATCAGGACCTGTGTATGGGATCGTGGGCTGCTTTCCTTGCGTGCTCTGCTGTGGGCAAAGAAACCTGCTTTTACTCATCAGCCTTTCTAGGACCTGCAAGATATCACCCACTACTGCAGACGATGGAGTGTACAGCAGACATGCGTGTATTTTATGACAGAGGTTCCTGCGTCGTCAAAATACCCGGAACACCTCCTCCGAGTTCAACGTCTTGCACGGCTCTAAGGGTAACAAACGGGGTGTGGGAAAAAAGGCCACACTTCCCTGAACGGGAATCGAACACGGGCCGCGGCGGTGAGAGCGCCGAATCCTAACCACTAGACCACCAGGGACACGGGGAAAAGCCCTCTCCCGTCTGTGGCGTGCCCGCAGTGCGACCGACGTCGGCTCTGAAAGCAGGGCCAGGCTCGGCAATCTTTAATTGAGACAGAGACTCATCCACCAGCGATTTTAAAACTGCAGTAACCCGTTGAAGACACGACCCCGCCTGCCGTCGTCACTTAGATCTAACCTGCAAAAGAATCACTGCTACAACAGCTTCCGCGACACAATGGTCAGCCAACTGGGGGAGGAACTGTGTTGTGAAAAACTGGAAAGACACAACAGGGAAACCCACCAGGTTCAGTGTCATACAGACTAGTGTCGCTTGACAGACAAAACTTGCAGTACAAGATTTCTAAAGATTCTTCACAATCACAGGAGTTACAGCCATCACACATCGGTGGGTTAACACTCACACACACAAAGAAAACCACATCGCCCAGCACAAAGAAGAAAACAAGACTTACACCAAGTTGAGAGCACTTTGCCGCTGGGGGAACGGAATCACGACTGTCTTCGATATTGACGCCAGGCTTTCCCTACACAAGGCCAGAACCAGACCGTGAAAAGATGGCTCCGGGATGCCCGCGCTGCTCAGGTCGAGCCCGTTATGCCAAAGCAGCCTGTGGCGGGCAATGAAAACTCAAGCAGCCAGTGTGTCTGCTTCCTGGTCTGCAAAGGCTCTCCAGGAAAATCTCTCTTGCGCTTCTGCTGAACTGCTGCTTCATCTACACAGGGGCCCCCGCCTTCTTAATCAAGGAGTCCAATGGCAGCATTAGTCGCAAGTGCTCGTCAGTTCCCACACAGTCGGGGAGGAGCCCGGGACTTGATGAGGACAACGACAGCCAGCTTGGCATTGTTTTCCTCGGCACCTATCAATTATCACAGCAGGGTGTGACGTCCCCGGGGCGTGGGGTGTGAGTGAGGGACAGGAAGCAAGCAAGAGACAGAGGAAGTCAAGAGCCACCACACCCTGTTGCTTGCCAGTAATCACACAACTATGGCCCTCAGCTGATACCCCTTTACAAGTGGGAGACCCTGCTCCGAGTCCAGCCCGAGTGCAAAAGGAGGGCAAAAGGCCCCAGCGAGATTTGAACTCGCGACCCCTGGTTTACAAGACCAGTGCTCTAACCCCTGAGCTATGGAGCCACGAGGCTCCAGGTCCTGACTCACGCGCACACAAACGTACCGAGTCAAGCAGCTGGCAACATGAGGGAGACACGGTGCCCGGCTCAGCTACACAGCGGAGAGAGCAGAGAAAGGACGCCACGGCGAAGCTGAAGTCTTGCACAGGCCCATGGAAGACACCGAAGATCACCAAGGGAATCGACAGTCGCCCCGGCTCTTGTGTGGTTCCATGGTGTAATGGTTAGCACTCTGGACTCTGAATCCAGCGATCTGAGTTCAAATCTCGGTGGAACCTTTTGTGGGTGACATTGGAATTGGTGTCTGGAATGCCAAACGGGAATTCCCGCTGAAATAAACGGGGTGGGGGGAAAAAAGCCACGCTTCCCTGACCAGGAACTGAACTTGGGCCGCAGCGGTGAGAGTGCCGAATCCTAACCACTAGACCACCAGGGACACAGGGAAAGGCCCTCTCCCATCTGTGGCGTGCCCGCAGCGCGACCGACGTCGGCTCTTAAAGCGGGGCCGAGCTCGGCAATCTTGAATTGAGACAGAGACTCATCCACCCGCGATTTTAAAACTGCAGTAACCCGTTGAAGAAACGACCCCGCCTGCCGTCGTCACTTAGATCTAACCCGTAAAAGAATCACTGCTACAACAGCTTCCGCGACGCAATGGTCAGCCACCTGGGGGAGGAACCGTGGTGTGAATGACTGGAAGGACACAACAGGGAAACCCACGAGGTTCAGTGTCATACAGACTAGTTTCGCTTGACAGAAAATGAAATCACAAGTAGCCAGTGTGTCTGTAAAGGCTCTCCAGGAAAATTTCTCACGCTTCTGCTGAACTGCTGCTTCATCTACGCAGGGGCCCCCGCCTTCTTAATCAAGGAGTCCAATGGCAGCATTTGTCGCAAGTGCTCGTCAGTTCCCACACAGTCGGGGAAGAGCCCGGGACTTGATGAGGACAACGACAGCCAGCTTGGCATTGTTTTCCTCGGCACCTATCAATTATCACAGCAGGGTATGACGTCCCCGGGGCGTGGGGTGTGAGTGAGGGACAGGAAGCAGGCAAGAGACAGAGAAAGCCAAGAGCCACCACACCCTGTTGCTTGCCAGTATTCACACAATTACGGCCCTCAGCTGATACCCCTTTACAAGCGGGAGACCCTGCTCCGCGTCCAGCCCGAGTGCAAAAGGCCCCGGCGAGATTTGAACTCGCGACCCCTGGTTTACAAGGCCAGTGCTCTAACCCCTGAACTATGGAGCCACGAGGCTCCAGACCCTGACTCACGCACACACAAACGTACCGAGTCACGCAGCTGGCTACATGTGGGAGACACGGTGCCCGGCTCAGCTACACAATGGAGAAAGCAAAGAAAGGACGCCACGGCGAAGCTGAAGTCTTGCACAGGCCCATGGACGTCGCCCCAGCTCTCGTGTGGTTCCATGGTGTAATGGTTAGCACTCTGGGCTTTGAATCCAGCGATCCGAGTTCAAGTCTCGGTGGAACCTGTTGTGGGTGACATTGAAATCAGGACCTGTGTATGGGATCGTGGGCTGCTTTCCTTGCGTGCTCTGCTGTGGGCAAAGAAACCTGCTTTTACTCATCAGCCTTTCTAGGACCTGCAAGATATCACCCACTACTGCAGACGATTGAGTGTACAGCAGACATGCGTGTATTTTATGACAGAGGTTCCTGCGTCGTCAAAATACCCGGAACACCTCCTCCGAGTTCAACGTCTTGCACGGCTCTAAGGGTAACAAACGGGGTGTGGGAAAAAAGCCCACACTTCCCTGACCGGGAGTCGAACCCGGGCCGCGGCGGTGAGAGCGCCGAATCCTAACCACTAGACCACCAGGGACACAGGGAAAAGCCCTCTCCCGTCTGTGGCGTGCCCGCAGTGCGACCGACGTCGGCTCTGAAAGCGGGGCCAAGCTCGGCAATCTTTAATTGAGACAGAGACTCATCCACCAGCGATTTTAAAACTGCAGTAACCCGTTGAAGACACGACCCCGCCTGCCGTCGTCACTTAGATCTAACCCGCAAAAGAATCACTGCTACAACAGCTTCCGCGACACAATGGTCAGCCAACTGGGGGAGGAACTGTGTTGTGAAAAACTGGAAAGACACAACAGGGAAACCCACGAGGTTCAGTGTCATACAGACTAGTGTCGCTTGACAGACAAAACTTGCAGTACAAGATTTCTAAAGATTCTTCACAATCACAGGAGTTACAGCCATCACACATCGGTGGGTTAACACTCACACACACAAAGAAAACCACATCGCCCAGCACAAAGAAGAAAACAAGACTTACACCAAGTTGAGAGCACTTTGCCGCTGGGGGAACGGAATCACGACTGTCTTCGATATTGACGCCAGGCTTTCCCTACACAAGGCCAGAACCAGACCGTGAAAAGATGGCTCCGGGATGCCCGCGCTGCTCAGGTCGAGCCCGTTATGCCAAAGCAGCCTGTGGCGGGCAATGAAAACTCAAGCAGCCAGTGTGTCTGCTTCCTGGTCTGCAAAGGCTCCCCAGGAAAATCTCTCTTGCGCTTCTGCTGAACTGCTGCTTCATCTACACAGGGGCCCCCGCCTTCTTAATCAAGGAGTCCAATGGCAGCATTAGTCGCAAGTGCTCGTCAGTTCCCACACAGTCGGGGAGGAGCCCGGGACTTGATGAGGACAACGACAGCCAGCTTGGCATTGTTTTCCTCGGCACCTATCAATTATCACAGCAGGGTGTGACGTCCCCGGGGCGTGGGGTGTGAGTGAGGGACAGGAAGCAAGCAAGAGACAGAGGAAGTCAAGAGCCACCACACCCTGTTGCTTGCCAGTAATCACACAACTATGGCCCTCAGCTGATACCCCTTTACAAGTGGGAGACCCTGCTCCGAGTCCAGCCCGAGTGCAAAAGGAGGGCAAAAGGCCCCAGCGAGATTTGAACTCACGACCCCTGGTTTACAAGACCAGTGCTCTAACCCCTGAGCTATGGAGCCACGAGGCTCCAGGTCCTGACTCACGCGCACACAAACGTACCGAGTCAAGCAGCTGGCAACATGAGGGAGACACGGTGCCCGGCTCAGCTACACAGCGGAGAGAGCAGAGAAAGGACGCCACGGCGAAGCTGAAGTCTTGCACAGGCCCATGGAAGACACCGAAGATCACCAAGGGAATCGACAGTCGCCCCGGCTCTTGTGTGGTTCCATGGTGTAATGGTTAGCACTCTGGACTCTGAATCCAGCGATCCGAGTTCAAATCTCGGTGGAACCTTTTGTGGCTGACATTGGAATTGGTGTCTGGAATGCCAAACGGGAATTCCCGCTGAAATAAACGGGGTGGGGGGAAAAAAGCCACGCTTCCCTGACCAGGAACTGAACTTGGGCCGCAGCGGTGAGAGTGCCGAATCCTAACCACTAGACCACCAGGGACACAGGGAAAGGCCCTCTCCCATCTGTGGCGTGCCCGCAGCGCGACCGACGTCGGCTCTTAAAGCGGGGCCGAGCTCGGCAATCTTGAATTGAGACAGAGACTCATCCACCCGCGATTTTAAAACTGCAGTAACCCGTTGAAGACACGACCCCGCCTGCCGTCGTCACTTAGATCTAACCCGTAAAAGAATCACTGCTACAACAGCTTCTGCGACGCAATGGTCAGCCACCTGGGGGAGGAACCGTGGTGTGAATGACTGGAAGGACACAACAGGGAAACCCACGAGGTTCAGTGTCATACAGACTAGTTTCGCTTGACAGAAAATGAAATCACAAGTAGCCAGTGTGTCTGTAAAGGCTCTCCAGGAAAATTTCTCACGCTTCTGCTGAACTGCTGCTTCATCTACGCAGGGGCCCCCGCCTTCTTAATCAAGGAGTCCAATGGCAGCATTTGTCGCAAGTGCTCGTCAGTTCCCACACAGTCGGGGAAGAGCCCGGGACTTGATGAGGACAACGACAGCCAGCTTGGCATTGTTTTCCTCGGCACCTATCAATTATCACAGCAGGGTATGACGTCCCCGGGGCGTGGGGTGTGAGTGAGGGACAGGAAGCAGGCAAGAGACAGAGAAAGCCAAGAGCCACCACACCCTGTTGCTTGCCAGTATTCACACAATTACGGCCCTCAGCTGATACCCCTTTACAAGCGGGAGACCCTGCTCCGCGTCCAGCCCCAGTGCAAAAGGCCCCGGCGAGATTTGAACTCGCGACCCCTGGTTTACAAGGCCAGTGCTCTAACCCCTGAACTATGGAGCCACGAGGCTCCAGACCCTGACTCACGCACACACAAACGTACCGAGTCACGCAGCTGGCTACATGTGGGAGACACGGTGCCCGGCTCAGCTACACAATGGAGAAAGCAAAGAAAGGACGCCACGGCGAAGCTGAAGTCTTGCACAGGCCCATGGACGTCGCCCCAGCTCTCGTGTGGTTCCATGGTGTAATGGTTAGCACTCTGGGCTTTGAATCCAGCGATCCGAGTTCAAGTCTCGGTGGAACCTGTTGTGGGTGACATTGAAATCAGGACCTGTGTATGGGATCGTGGGCTGCTTTCCTTGCGTGCTCTGCTGTGGGCAAAGAAACCTGCTTTTACTCATCAGCCTTTCTAGGACCTGCAAGATATCACCCACTACTGCAGACGATGGAGTGTACAGCAGACATGCGTGTATTTTATGACAGAGGTTCCTGCGTCGTCAAAATACCCGGAACACCTCCTCCGAGTTCAACGTCTTGCACGGCTCTAAGGGTAACAAACGGGGTGTGGGAAAAAAGGCCACACTTCCCTGAACGGGAATCGAACACGGGCCGCGGCGGTGAGAGCGCCGAATCCTAACCACTAGACCACCAGGGACACGGGGAAAAGCCCTCTCCCGTCTGTGGCGTGCCCGCAGTGCGACCGACGTCGGCTCTGAAAGCGGGGCCAGGCTCGGCAATCTTTAATTGAGACAGAGACTCATCCACCAGCGATTTTAAAACTGCAGTAACCCGTTGAAGACACGACCCCGCCTGCCGTCGTCACTTAGATCTAACCTGCAAAAGAATCACTGCTACAACAGCTTCCGCGACACAATGGTCAGCCAACTGGGGGAGGAACTGTGTTGTGAAAAACTGGAAAGACACAACAGGGAAACCCACCAGGTTCAGTGTCATACAGACTAGTGTCGCTTGACAGACAAAACTTGCAGTACAAGATTTCTAAAGATTCTTCACAATCACAGGAGTTACAGCCATCACACATCGGTGGGTTAACACTCACACACACAAAGAAAACCACATCGCCCAGCACAAAGAAGAAAACAAGACTTACACCAAGTTGAGAGCACTTTGCCGCTGGGGGAACGGAATCACGACTGTCTTCGATATTGACGCCAGGCTTTCCCTACACAAGGCCAGAACCAGACCGTGAAAAGATGGCTCCGGGATGCCCGCGCTGCTCAGGTCGAGCCCGTTATGCCAAAGCAGCCTGTGGCGGGCAATGAAAACTCAAGCAGCCAGTGTGTCTGCTTCCTGGTCTGCAAAGGCTCTCCAGGAAAATCTCTCTTGCGCTTCTGCTGAACTGCTGCTTCATCTACACAGGGGCCCCCGCCTTCTTAATCAAGGAGTCCAATGGCAGCATTAGTCGCAAGTGCTCGTCAGTTCCCACACAGTCGGGGAGGAGCCCGGGACTTGATGAGGACAACGACAGCCAGCTTGGCATTGTTTTCCTCGGCACCTATCAATTATCACAGCAGGGTGTGACGTCCCCGGGGCGTGGGGTGTGAGTGAGGGACAGGAAGCAAGCAAGAGACAGAGGAAGTCAAGAGCCACCACACCCTGTTGCTTGCCAGTAATCACACAACTATGGCCCTCAGCTGATACCCCTTTACAAGTGGGAGACCCTGCTCCGAGTCCAGCCCGAGTGCAAAAGGAGGGCAAAAGGCCCCAGCGAGATTTGAACTCGCGACCCCTGGTTTACAAGACCAGTGCTCTAACCCCTGAGCTATGGAGCCACGAGGCTCCAGGTCCTGACTCACGCGCACACAAACGTACCGAGTCAAGCAGCTGGCAACATGAGGGAGACACGGTGCCCGGCTCAGCTACACAGCGGAGAGAGCAGAGAAAGGACGCCACGGCGAAGCTGAAGTCTTGCACAGGCCCATGGAAGACACCGAAGATCACCAAGGGAATCGACAGTCGCCCCGGCTCTTGTGTGGTTCCATGGTGTAATGGTTAGCACTCTGGACTCTGAATCCAGCGATCTGAGTTCAAATCTCGGTGGAACCTTTTGTGGGTGACATTGGAATTGGTGTCTGGAATGCCAAACGGGAATTCCCGCTGAAATAAACGGGGTGGGGGGAAAAAAGCCACGCTTCCCTGACCAGGAACTGAACTTGGGCCGCAGCGGTGAGAGTGCCGAATCCTAACCACTAGACCACCAGGGACACAGGGAAAGGCCCTCTCCCATCTGTGGCGTGCCCGCAGCGCGACCGACGTCGGCTCTTAAAGCGGGGCCGAGCTCGGCAATCTTGAATTGAGACAGAGACTCATCCACCCGCGATTTTAAAACTGCAGTAACGCGTTGAAGACACGACCCCGCCTGCCGTCGTCACTTAGATCTAACCCGTAAAAGAATCACTGCTACAACAGCTTCCGCGACGCAATGGTCAGCCACCTGGGGGAGGAACCGTGGTGTGAATGACTGGAAGGACACAACAGGGAAACCCACGAGGTTCAGTGTCATACAGACTAGTTTCGCTTGACAGAAAATGAAATCACAAGTAGCCAGTGTGTCTGTAAAGGCTCTCCAGGAAAATTTCTCACGCTTCTGCTGAACTGCTGCTTCATCTACGCAGGGGCCCCCGCCTTCTTAATCAAGGAGTCCAATGGCAGCATTTGTCGCAAGTGCTCGTCAGTTCCCACACAGTCGGGGAGGAGCCCGGGACTTGATGAGGACAACGACAGCCAGCTTGGCATTGTTTTCCTCGGCACCTATCAATTATCACAGCAGGGTATGACGTCCCCGGGGCGTGGGGTGTGAGTGAGGGACAGGAAGCAGGCAAGAGACAGAGAAAGCCAAGAGCCACCACACCCTGTTGCTTGCCAGTATTCACACAATTACGGCCCTCAGCTGATACCCCTTTACAAGCGGGAGACCCTGCTCCGCGTCCAGCCCCAGTGCAAAAGGCCCCGGCGAGATTTGAACTCGCGACCCCTGGTTTACAAGGCCAGTGCTCTAACCCCTGAACTATGGAGCCACGAGGCTCCAGACCCTGACTCACGCACACACAAACGTACCGAGTCACGCAGCTGGCTACATGTGGGAGACACGGTGCCCGGCTCAGCTACACAATGGAGAAAGCAAAGAAAGGACGCCACGGCGAAGCTGAAGTCTTGCACAGGCCCATGGACGTCGCCCCAGCTCTCGTGTGGTTCCATGGTGTAATGGTTAGCACTCTGGGCTTTGAATCCAGCGATCCGAGTTCAAGTCTCGGTGGAACCTGTTGTGGGTGACATTGAAATCAGGACCTGTGTATGGGATCGTGGGCTGCTTTCCTTGCGTGCTCTGCTGTGGGCAAAGAAACCTGCTTTTACTCATCAGCCTTTCTAGGACCTGCAAGATATCACCCACTACTGCAGACGATTGAGTGTACAGCAGACATGCGTGTATTTTATGACAGAGGTTCCTGCGTCGTCAAAATACCCGGAACACCTCCTCCGAGTTCAACGTCTTGCACGGCTCTAAGGGTAACAAACGGGGTGTGGGAAAAAAGGCCACACTTCCCTGACCGGGAATCGAACCCGGGCCGCGGCGGTGAGAGCGCCGAATCCTAACCACTAGACCACCAGGGACACAGGGAAAAGCCCTCTCCCGTCTGTGGCGTGCCCGCAGTGCGACCGACGTCGGCTCTGAAAGCGGGGCCAAGCTCGGCAATCTTTAATTGAGACAGAGACTCATCCACCAGCGATTTTAAAACTGCAGTAACCCGTTGAAGACACGACCCCGCCTGCCGTCGTCACTTAGATCTAACCCGCAAAAGAATCACTGCTACAACAGCTTCCGCGACACAATGGTCAGCCAACTGGGGGAGGAACTGTGTTGTGAAAAACTGGAAAGACACAACAGGGAAACCCACGAGGTTCAGTGTCATACAGACTAGTGTCGCTTGACAGACAAAACTTGCAGTACAAGATTTCTAAAGATTCTTCACAATCACAGGAGTTACAGCCATCACACATCGGTGGGTTAACACTCACACACACAAAGAAAACCACATCGCCCAGCACAAAGAAGAAAACAAGACTTACACCAAGTTGAGAGCACTTTGCCGCTGGGGGAACGGAATCACGACTGTCTTCGATATTGACGCCAGGCTTTCCCTACACAAGGCCAGAACCAGACCGTGAAAAGATGGCTCCGGGATGCCCGCGCTGCTCAGGTCGAGCCCGTTATGCCAAAGCAGCCTGTGGCGGGCAATGAAAACTCAAGCAGCCAGTGTGTCTGCTTCCTGGTCTGCAAAGGCTCTCCAGGAAAATCTCTCTTGCGCTTCTGCTGAACTGCTGCTTCATCTACACAGGGGCCCCCGCCTTCTTAATCAAGGAGTCCAATGGCAGCATTAGTCGCAAGTGCTCGTCAGTTCCCACACAGTCGGGGAGGAGCCCGGGACTTGATGAGGACAACGACAGCCAGCTTGGCATTGTTTTCCTCGGCACCTATCAATTATCACAGCAGGGTGTGACGTCCCCGGGGCGTGGGGTGTGAGTGAGGGACAGGAAGCAAGCAAGAGACAGAGGAAGTCAAGAGCCACCACACCCTGTTGCTTGCCAGTAATCACACAACTATGGCCCTCAGCTGATACCCCTTTACAAGTGGGAGACCCTGCTCCGAGTCCAGCCCGAGTGCAAAAGGAGGGCAAAAGGCCCCAGCGAGATTTGAACTCGCGACCCCTGGTTTACAAGACCAGTGCTCTAACCCCTGAGCTATGGAGCCACGAGGCTCCAGGTCCTGACTCACGCGCACACAAACGTACCGAGTCAAGCAGCTGGCAACATGAGGGAGACACGGTGCCCGGCTCAGCTACACAGCGGAGAGAGCAGAGAAAGGACGCCACGGCGAAGCTGAAGTCTTGCACAGGCCCATGGAAGACACCGAAGATCACCAAGGGAATCGACAGTCGCCCCGGCTCTTGTGTGGTTCCATGGTGTAATGGTTAGCACTCTGGACTCTGAATCCAGCGATCCGAGTTCAAATCTCGGTGGAACCTTTTGTGGGTGACATTGGAATTGGTGTCTGGAATGCCAAACGGGAATTCCCGCTGAAATAAACGGGGTGGGGGGAAAAAAGCCACGCTTCCCTGACCAGGAACTGAACTTGGGCCGCAGCGGTGAGAGTGCCGAATCCTAACCACTAGACCACCAGGGACACAGGGAAAGGCCCTCTCCCATCTGTGGCGTGCCCGCAGCGCGACCGACGTCGGCTCTTAAAGCGGGGCCGAGCTCGGCAATCTTGAATTGAGACAGAGACTCATCCACCCGCGATTTTAAAACTGCAGTAACCCGTTGAAGAAACGACCCCGCCTGCCGTCGTCACTTAGATCTAACCCGTAAAAGAATCACTGCTACAACAGCTTCCGCGACGCAATGGTCAGCCACCTGGGGGAGGAACCGTGGTGTGAATGACTGGAAGGACACAACAGGGAAACCCACGAGGTTCAGTGTCATACAGACTAGTTTCGCTTGACAGAAAATGAAATCACAAGTAGCCAGTGTGTCTGTAAAGGCTCTCCAGGAAAATTTCTCACGCTTCTGCTGAACTGCTGCTTCATCTACGCAGGGGCCCCCGCCTTCTTAATCAAGGAGTCCAATGGCAGCATTTGTCGCAAGTGCTCGTCAGTTCCCACACAGTCGGGGAAGAGCCCGGGACTTGATGAGGACAACGACAGCCAGCTTGGCATTGTTTTCCTCGGCACCTATCAATTATCACAGCAGGGTATGACGTCCCCGGGGCGTGGGGTGTGAGTGAGGGACAGGAAGCAGGCAAGAGACAGAGAAAGCCAAGAGCCACCACACCCTGTTGCTTGCCAGTATTCACACAATTACGGCCCTCAGCTGATACCCCTTTACAAGCGGGAGACCCTGCTCCGCGTCCAGCCCGAGTGCAAAAGGCCCCGGCGAGATTTGAACTCGCGACCCCTGGTTTACAAGGCCAGTGCTCTAACTATGGAGCCACGAGGCTCCAGACCCTGACTCACGCACACACAAACGTACCGAGTCACGCAGCTGGCTACATGTGGGAGACACGGTGCCCGGCTCAGCTACACAATGGAGAAAGCAAAGAAAGGACGCCACGGCGAAGCTGAAGTCTTGCACAGGCCCATGGACGTCGCCCCAGCTCTCGTGTGGTTCCATGGTGTAATGGTTAGCACTCTGGGCTTTGAATCCAGCGATCCGAGTTCAAGTCTCGGTGGAACCTGTTGTGGGTGACATTGAAATCAGGACCTGTGTATGGGATCGTGGGCTGCTTTCCTTGCGTGCTCTGCTGTGGGCAAAGAAACCTGCTTTTACTCATCAGCCTTTCTAGGACCTGCAAGATATCACCCACTACTGCAGACGATTGAGTGTACAGCAGACATGCGTGTATTTTATGACAGAGGTTCCTGCGTCGTCAAAATACCCGGAACACCTCCTCCGAGTTCAACGTCTTGCACGGCTCTAAGGGTAACAAACGGGGTGTGGGAAAAAAGGCCACACTTCCCTGACCGGGAATCGAACCCGGGCCGCGGCGGTGAGAGCGCCGAATCCTAACCACTAGACCACCAGGGACACGGGGAAAAGCCCTCTCCCGTCTGTGGCGTGCCCGCAGTGCGACCGACGTCGGCTCTGAAAGCGGGGCCAAGCTCGGCAATCTTTAATTGAGACAGAGACTCATCCACCAGCGATTTTAAAACTGCAGTAACCCGTTGAAGACACGACCCCGCCTGCCGTCGTCACTTAGATCTAACCCGCAAAAGAATCACTGCTACAACAGCTTCCGCGACACAATGGTCAGCCAACTGGGGGAGGAACTGTGTTGTGAAAAACTGGAAAGACACAACAGGGAAACCCACGAGGTTCAGTGTCATACAGACTAGTGTCGCTTGACAGACAAAACTTGCAGTACAAGATTTCTAAAGATTCTTCACAATCACAGGAGTTACAGCCATCACACATCGGTGGGTTAACACTCACACACACAAAGAAAACCACATCGCCCAGCACAAAGAAGAAAACAAGACTTACACCAAGTTGAGAGCACTTTGCCGCTGGGGGAACGGAATCACGACTGTCTTCGATATTGACGCCAGGCTTTCCCTACACAAGGCCAGAACCAGACCGTGAAAAGATGGCTCCAGGATGCCCGCGCTGCTCAGGTCGAGCCCGTTATGCCAAAGCAGCCTGTGGCGGGCAATGAAAACTCAAGCAGCCAGTGTGTCTGCTTCCTGGTCTGCAAAGGCTCTCCAGGAAAATCTCTCTTGCGCTTCTGCTGAACTGCTGCTTCATCTACACAGGGGCCCCCGCCTTCTTAATCAAGGAGTCCAATGGCAGCATTAGTCGCAAGTGCTCGTCAGTTCCCACACAGTCGGGGAGGAGCCCGGGACTTGATGAGGACAACGACAGCCAGCTTGGCATTGTTTTCCTCGGCACCTATCAATTATCACAGCAGGGTGTGACGTCCCCGGGGCGTGGGGTGTGAGTGAGGGACAGGAAGCAAGCAAGAGACAGAGGAAGTCAAGAGCCACCACACCCTGTTGCTTGCCAGTAATCACACAACTATGGCCCTCAGCTGATACCCCTTTACAAGTGGGAGACCCTGCTCCGAGTCCAGCCCGAGTGCAAAAGGAGGGCAAAAGGCCCCAGCGAGATTTGAACTCGCGACCCCTGGTTTACAAGACCAGTGCTCTAACCCCTGAGCTATGGAGCCACGAGGCTCCAGGTCCTGACTCACGCGCACACAAACGTACCGAGTCAAGCAGCTGGCAACATGAGGGAGACACGGTGCCCGGCTCAGCTACACAGCGGAGAGAGCAGAGAAAGGACGCCACGGCGAAGCTGAAGTCTTGCACAGGCCCATGGAAGACACCGAAGATCACCAAGGGAATCAACAGTCGCCCCAGCTCTTGTGTGGTTCCATGGTGTAATGGTTAGCACTCTGGACTCTGAATCCAGCGATCTGAGTTCAAATCTCGGTGGAACCTTTTGTGGGTGACATTGGAATTGGTGTCTGGAATGCCAAACGGGAATTCCCGCTGAAATAAACGGGGTGGGGGGAAAAAAGCCACGCTTCCCAGACCAGGAACTGAACTTGGGCCGCAGCGGTGAGAGTGCCGAATCCTAACCACTAGACCACCAGGGACACAGGGAAAGGCCCTCTCCCATCTGTGGCGTGCCCGCAGCGCGACCGACGTCGGCTCTTAAAGCGGGGCCGAGCTCGGCAATCTTGAATTGAGACAGAGACTCATCCACCCGCGATTTTAAAACTGCAGTAACCCGTTGAAGACACGACCCCGCCTGCCGTCGTCACTTAGATCTAACCCGTAAAAGAATCACTGCTACAACAGCTTCCGCGACGCAATGGTCAGCCACCTGGGGGAGGAACCGTGGTGTGAATGACTGGAAAGACAACAGGGAAACCCACGAGGTTCAGTGTCATACAGACTAGTGTCGCTTGACAGAAAATGAAATCACAAGTAGCCAGTGTGTCTGTAAAGGCTCTCCAGGAAAATTTCTCACGCTTCTGCTGAACTGCTGCTTCATCTACGCAGGGGCCCCCGCCTTCTTAATCAAGGAGTCCAATGGCAGCATTTGTCGCAAGTGCTCGTCAGTTCCCACACAGTCGGGGAAGAGCCCGGGACTTGATGAGGACAACGACAGCCAGCTTGGCATTGTTTTCCTCGGCACCTATCAATTATCACAGCAGGGTATGACGTCCCCGGGGCGTGGGGTGTGAGTGAGGGACAGGAAGCAGGCAAGAGACAGAGAAAGCCAAGAGCCACCACACCCTGTTGCTTGCCAGTATTCACACAATTACGGCCCTCAGCTGATACCCCTTTACAAGCGGGAGACCCTGCTCCGCGTCCAGCCCGAGTGCAAAAGGCCCCGGCGAGATTTGAACTCGCGACCCCTGGTTTACAAGACCAGTGCTCTAACCCCTGAACTATGGAGCCACGAGGCTCCAGACCCTGACTCACGCACACACAAACGTACCGAGTCACGCAGCTGGCTACATGTGGGAGACACGGTGCCCGGCTCAGCTACACAATGGAGAAAGCAAAGAAAGGACGCCACGGCGAAGCTGAAGTCTTGCACAGGCCCATGGACGTCGCCCCAGCTCTCGTGTGGTTCCATGGTGTAATGGTTAGCACTCTGGGCTTTGAATCCAGCGATCCGAGTTCAAGTCTCGGTGGAACCTGTTGTGGGTGACATTGAAATCGGGACCTGTGTATGGGATCGTGGGCTGCTTTCCTTGCGTGCTCTGCTGTGGGCAAAGAAACCTGCTTTTACTCATCAGCCTTTCTAGGACCTGCAAGATATCACCCACTACTGCAGACGATTGAGTGTACAGCAGACATGCGTGTATTTTATGACAGAGGTTCCTGCGTCGTCAAAATACCCGGAACACCTCCTCCGAGTTCAACGTCTTGCACGGCTCTAAGGGTAACAAACGGGGTGTGGGAAAAAAGGCCACACTTCCCTGACCGGGAATCGAACCCGGGCCGCGGCGGTGAGAGCGCTGAATCCTAACCACTAGACCACCAGGGACACGGGGAAAAGCCCTCTCCCGTCTGTGGCGTGCCCGCAGTGCGACCGACGTCGGCTCTGAAAGCGGGGCCAGGCTCGGCAATCTTTAATTGAGACAGAGACTCATCCACCAGCGATTTTAAAACTGCAGTAACCCGTTGAAGACACGACCCCGCCTGCCGTCGTCACTTAGATCTAACCTGCAAAAGAATCACTGCTACAACAGCTTCCGCGACACAATGGTCAGCCAACTGGGGGAGGAACTGTGTTGTGAAAAACTGGAAAGACACAACAGGGAAACCCACGAGGTTCAGTGTCATACAGACTAGTGTCGCTTGACAGACAAAACTTGCAGTACAAGATTTCTAAAGATTCTTCACAATCACAGGAGTTACAGCCATCACACATCGGTGGGTTAACACTCACACACACAAAGAAAACCACATCGCCCAGCACAAAGAAGAAAACAAGACTTACACCAAGTTGAGAGCACTTTGCCGCTGGGGGAACGGAATCACGACTGTCTTCGATATTGACGCCAGGCTTTCCCTACACAAGGCCAGAACCAGACCGTGAAAAGATGGCTCCGGGATGCCCGCGCTGCTCAGGTCGAGCCCGTTATGCCAAAGCAGCCTGTGGCGGGCAATGAAAACTCAAGCAGCCAGTGTGTCTGCTTCCTGGTCTGCAAAGGCTCTCCAGGAAAATCTCTCTTGCGCTTCTGCTGAACTGCTGCTTCATCTACACAGGGGCCCCCGCCTTCTTAATCAAGGAGTCCAATGGCAGCATTAGTCGCAAGTGCTCGTCAGTTCCCACACAGTCGGGGAGGAGCCCGGGACTTGATGAGGACAACGACAGCCAGCTTGGCATTGTTTTCCTCGGCACCTATCAATTATCACAGCAGGGTGTGACGTCCCCGGGGCGTGGGGTGTGAGTGAGGGACAGGAAGCAAGCAAGAGACAGAGGAAGTCAAGAGCCACCACACCCTGTTGCTTGCCAGTAATCACACAACTATGGCCCTCAGCTGATACCCCTTTACAAGTGGGAGACCCTGCTCCGAGTCCAGCCCGAGTGCAAAAGGAGGGCAAAAGGCCCCAGCGAGATTTGAACTCGCGACCCCTGGTTTACAAGACCAGTGCTCTAACCCCTGAGCTATGGAGCCACGAGGCTCCAGGTCCTGACTCACGCGCACACAAACGTACCGAGTCAAGCAGCTGGCAACATGAGGGAGACACGGTGCCCGGCTCAGCTACACAGCGGAGAGAGCAGAGAAAGGACGCCACGGCGAAGCTGAAGTCTTGCACAGGCCCATGGAAGACACCGAAGATCACCAAGGGAATCGACAGTCGCCCCGGCTCTTGTGTGGTTCCATGGTGTAATGGTTAGCACTCTGGACTCTGAATCCAGCGATCCGAGTTCAAATCTCGGTGGAACCTTTTGTGGGTGACATTGGAATTGGTGTCTGGAATGCCAAACGGGAATTCCCGCTGAAATAAACGGGGTGGGGGGAAAAAAGCCACGCTTCCCTGACCAGGAACTGAACTTGGGCCGCAGCGGTGAGAGTGCCGAATCCTAACCACTAGACCACCAGGGACACAGGGAAAGGCCCTCTCCCATCTGTGGCGTGCCCGCAGCGCGACCGACGTCGGCTCTTAAAGCGGGGCCGAGCTCGGCAATCTTGAATTGAGACAGAGACTCATCCACCCGCGATTTTAAAACTGCAGTAACCCGTTGAAGAAACGACCCCGCCTGCCGTCGTCACTTAGATCTAACCCGTAAAAGAATCACTGCTACAACAGCTTCCGCGACGCAATGGTCAGCCACCTGGGGGAGGAACCGTGGTGTGAATGACTGGAAGGACACAACAGGGAAACCCACGAGGTTCAGTGTCATACAGACTAGTTTCGCTTGACAGAAAATGAAATCACAAGTAGCCAGTGTGTCTGTAAAGGCTCTCCAGGAAAATTTCTCACGCTTCTGCTGAACTGCTGCTTCATCTACGCAGGGGCCCCCGCCTTCTTAATCAAGGAGTCCAATGGCAGCATTTGTCGCAAGTGCTCGTCAGTTCCCACACAGTCGGGGAAGAGCCCGGGACTTGATGAGGACAACGACAGCCAGCTTGGCATTGTTTTCCTCGGCACCTATCAATTATCACAGCAGGGTATGACGTCCCCGGGGCGTGGGGTGTGAGTGAGGGACAGGAAGCAGGCAAGAGACAGAGAAAGCCAAGAGCCACCACACCCTGTTGCTTGCCAGTATTCACACAATTACGGCCCTCAGCTGATACCCCTTTACAAGCGGGAGACCCTGCTCCGCGTCCAGCCCGAGTGCAAAAGGCCCCGGCGAGATTTGAACTCGCGACCCCTGGTTTACAAGGCCAGTGCTCTAACTATGGAGCCACGAGGCTCCAGACCCTGACTCACGCACACACAAACGTACCGAGTCACGCAGCTGGCTACATGTGGGAGACACGGTGCCCGGCTCAGCTACACAATGGAGAAAGCAAAGAAAGGACGCCACGGCGAAGCTGAAGTCTTGCACAGGCCCATGGACGTCGCCCCAGCTCTCGTGTGGTTCCATGGTGTAATGGTTAGCACTCTGGGCTTTGAATCCAGCGATCCGAGTTCAAGTCTCGGTGGAACCTGTTGTGGGTGACATTGAAATCAGGACCTGTGTATGGGATCGTGGGCTGCTTTCCTTGCGTGCTCTGCTGTGGGCAAAGAAACCTGCTTTTACTCATCAGCCTTTCTAGGACCTGCAAGATATCACCCACTACTGCAGACGATTGAGTGTACAGCAGACATGCGTGTATTTTATGACAGAGGTTCCTGCGTCGTCAAAATACCCGGAACACCTCCTCCGAGTTCAACGTCTTGCACGGCTCTAAGGGTAACAAACGGGGTGTGGGAAAAAAGGCCACACTTCCCTGACCGGGAATCGAACCCGGGCCGCGGCGGTGAGAGCGCCGAATCCTAACCACTAGACCACCAGGGACACGGGGAAAAGCCCTCTCCCGTCTGTGGCGTGCCCGCAGTGCGACCGACGTCGGCTCTGAAAGCGGGGCCAAGCTCGGCAATCTTTAATTGAGACAGAGACTCATCCACCAGCGATTTTAAAACTGCAGTAACCCGTTGAAGACACGACCCCGCCTGCCGTCGTCACTTAGATCTAACCCGCAAAAGAATCACTGCTACAACAGCTTCCGCGACACAATGGTCAGCCAACTGGGGGAGGAACTGTGTTGTGAAAAACTGGAAAGACACAACAGGGAAACCCACGAGGTTCAGTGTCATACAGACTAGTGTCGCTTGACAGACAAAACTTGCAGTACAAGATTTCTAAAGATTCTTCACAATCACAGGAGTTACAGCCATCACACATCGGTGGGTTAACACTCACACACACAAAGAAAACCACATCGCCCAGCACAAAGAAGAAAACAAGACTTACACCAAGTTGAGAGCACTTTGCCGCTGGGGGAACGGAATCACGACTGTCTTCGATATTGACGCCAGGCTTTCCCTACACAAGGCCAGAACCAGACCGTGAAAAGATGGCTCCGGGATGCCCGCGCTGCTCAGGTCGAGCCCGTTATGCCAAAGCAGCCTGTGGCGGGCAATGAAAACTCAAGCAGCCAGTGTGTCTGCTTCCTGGTCTGCAAAGGCTCTCCAGGAAAATCTCTCTTGCGCTTCTGCTGAACTGCTGCTTCATCTACACAGGGGCCCCCGCCTTCTTAATCAAGGAGTCCAATGGCAGCATTAGTCGCAAGTGCTCGTCAGTTCCCACACAGTCGGGGAGGAGCCCGGGACTTGATGAGGACAACGACAGCCAGCTTGGCATTGTTTTCCTCGGCACCTATCAATTATCACAGCAGGGTGTGACGTCCCCGGGGCGTGGGGTGTGAGTGAGGGACAGGAAGCAAGCAAGAGACAGAGGAAGTCAAGAGCCACCACACCCTGTTGCTTGCCAGTAATCACACAACTATGGCCCTCAGCTGATACCCCTTTACAAGTGGGAGACCCTGCTCCGAGTCCAGCCCGAGTGCAAAAGGAGGGCAAAAGGCCCCAGCGAGATTTGAACTCGCGACCCCTGGTTTACAAGACCAGTGCTCTAACCCCTGAGCTATGGAGCCACGAGGCTCCAGGTCCTGACTCACGCGCACACAAACGTACCGAGTCAAGCAGCTGGCAACATGAGGGAGACACGGTGCCCGGCTCAGCTACACAGCGGAGAGAGCAGAGAAAGGACGCCACGGCGAAGCTGAAGTCTTGCACAGGCCCATGGAAGACACCGAAGATCACCAAGGGAATCAACAGTCGCCCCAGCTCTTGTGTGGTTCCATGGTGTAATGGTTAGCACTCTGGACTCTGAATCCAGCGATCTGAGTTCAAATCTCGGTGGAACCTTTTGTGGGTGACATTGGAATTGGTGTCTGGAATGCCAAACGGGAATTCCCGCTGAAATAAACGGGGTGGGGGGAAAAAAGCCACGCTTCCCAGACCAGGAACTGAACTTGGGCCGCAGCGGTGAGAGTGCCGAATCCTAACCACTAGACCACCAGGGACACAGGGAAAGGCCCTCTCCCATCTGTGGCGTGCCCGCAGCGCGACCGACGTCGGCTCTTAAAGCGGGGCCGAGCTCGGCAATCTTGAATTGAGACAGAGACTCATCCACCCGCGATTTTAAAACTGCAGTAACCCGTTGAAGACACGACCCCGCCTGCCGTCGTCACTTAGATCTAACCCGTAAAAGAATCACTGCTACAACAGCTTCCGCGACGCAATGGTCAGCCACCTGGGGGAGGAACCGTGGTGTGAATGACTGGAAAGACAACAGGGAAACCCACGAGGTTCAGTGTCATACAGACTAGTGTCGCTTGACAGAAAATGAAATCACAAGTAGCCAGTGTGTCTGTAAAGGCTCTCCAGGAAAATTTCTCACGCTTCTGCTGAACTGCTGCTTCATCTACGCAGGGGCCCCCGCCTTCTTAATCAAGGAGTCCAATGGCAGCATTTGTCGCAAGTGCTCGTCAGTTCCCACACAGTCGGGGAAGAGCCCGGGACTTGATGAGGACAACGACAGCCAGCTTGGCATTGTTTTCCTCGGCACCTATCAATTATCACAGCAGGGTATGACGTCCCCGGGGCGTGGGGTGTGAGTGAGGGACAGGAAGCAGGCAAGAGACAGAGAAAGCCAAGAGCCACCACACCCTGTTGCTTGCCAGTATTCACACAATTACGGCCCTCAGCTGATACCCCTTTACAAGCGGGAGACCCTGCTCCGCGTCCAGCCCGAGTGCAAAAGGCCCCGGCGAGATTTGAACTCGCGACCCCTGGTTTACAAGACCAGTGCTCTAACCCCTGAACTATGGAGCCACGAGGCTCCAGACCCTGACTCACGCACACACAAACGTACCGAGTCACGCAGCTGGCTACATGTGGGAGACACGGTGCCCGGCTCAGCTACACAATGGAGAAAGCAAAGAAAGGACGCCACGGCGAAGCTGAAGTCTTGCACAGGCCCATGGACGTCGCCCCAGCTCTCGTGTGGTTCCATGGTGTAATGGTTAGCACTCTGGGCTTTGAATCCAGCGATCCGAGTTCAAGTCTCGGTGGAACCTGTTGTGGGTGACATTGAAATCGGGACCTGTGTATGGGATCGTGGGCTGCTTTCCTTGCGTGCTCTGCTGTGGGCAAAGAAACCTGCTTTTACTCATCAGCCTTTCTAGGACCTGCAAGATATCACCCACTACTGCAGACGATTGAGTGTACAGCAGACATGCGTGTATTTTATGACAGAGGTTCCTGCGTCGTCAAAATACCCGGAACACCTCCTCCGAGTTCAACGTCTTGCACGGCTCTAAGGGTAACAAACGGGGTGTGGGAAAAAAGGCCACACTTCCCTGACCGGGAATCGAACCCGGGCCGCGGCGGTGAGAGCGCTGAATCCTAACCACTAGACCACCAGGGACACGGGGAAAAGCCCTCTCCCGTCTGTGGCGTGCCCGCAGTGCGACCGACGTCGGCTCTGAAAGCGGGGCCAGGCTCGGCAATCTTTAATTGAGACAGAGACTCATCCACCAGCGATTTTAAAACTGCAGTAACCCGTTGAAGACACGACCCCGCCTGCCGTCGTCACTTAGATCTAACCTGCAAAAGAATCACTGCTACAACAGCTTCCGCGACACAATGGTCAGCCAACTGGGGGAGGAACTGTGTTGTGAAAAACTGGAAAGACACAACAGGGAAACCCACCAGGTTCAGTGTCATACAGACTAGTGTCGCTTGACAGACAAAACTTGCAGTACAAGATTTCTAAAGATTCTTCACAATCACAGGAGTTACAGCCATCACACATCGGTGGGTTAACACTCACACACACAAAGAAAACCACATCGCCCAGCACAAAGAAGAAAACAAGACTTACACCAAGTTGAGAGCACTTTGCCGCTGGGGGAACGGAATCACGACTGTCTTCGATATTGACGCCAGGCTTTCCCTACACAAGGCCAGAACCAGACCGTGAAAAGATGGCTCCGGGATGCCCGCGCTGCTCAGGTCGAGCCCGTTATGCCAAAGCAGCCTGTGGCGGGCAATGAAAACTCAAGCAGCCAGTGTGTCTGCTTCCTGGTCTGCAAAGGCTCTCCAGGAAAATCTCTCTTGCGCTTCTGCTGAACTGCTGCTTCATCTACACAGGGGCCCCCGCCTTCTTAATCAAGGAGTCCAATGGCAGCATTAGTCGCAAGTGCTCGTCAGTTCCCACACAGTCGGGGAGGAGCCCGGGACTTGATGAGGACAACGACAGCCAGCTTGGCATTGTTTTCCTCGGCACCTATCAATTATCACAGCAGGGTGTGACGTCCCCGGGGCGTGGGGTGTGAGTGAGGGACAGGAAGCAAGCAAGAGACAGAGGAAGTCAAGAGCCACCACACCCTGTTGCTTGCCAGTAATCACACAACTATGGCCCTCAGCTGATACCCCTTTACAAGTGGGAGACCCTGCTCCGAGTCCAGCCCGAGTGCAAAAGGAGGGCAAAAGGCCCCAGCGAGATTTGAACTCGCGACCCCTGGTTTACAAGACCAGTGCTCTAACCCCTGAGCTATGGAGCCACGAGGCTCCAGGTCCTGACTCACGCGCACACAAACGTACCGAGTCAAGCAGCTGGCAACATGAGGGAGACACGGTGCCCGGCTCAGCTACACAGCGGAGAGAGCAGAGAAAGGACGCCACGGCGAAGCTGAAGTCTTGCACAGGCCCATGGAAGACACCGAAGATCACCAAGGGAATCGACAGTCGCCCCGGCTCTTGTGTGGTTCCATGGTGTAATGGTTAGCACTCTGGACTCTGAATCCAGCGATCCGAGTTCAAATCTCGGTGGAACCTTTTGTGGGTGACATTGGAATTGGTGTCTGGAATGCCAAACGGGAATTCCCGCTGAAATAAACGGGGTGGGGGGAAAAAAGCCACGCTTCCCTGACCAGGAACTGAACTTGGGCCGCAGCGGTGAGAGTGCCGAATCCTAACCACTAGACCACCAGGGACACAGGGAAAGGCCCTCTCCCATCTGTGGCGTGCCCGCAGCGCGACCGACGTCGGCTCTTAAAGCGGGGCCGAGCTCGGCAATCTTGAATTGAGACAGAGACTCATCCACCCGCGATTTTAAAACTGCAGTAACCCGTTGAAGACACGACCCCGCCTGCCGTCGTCACTTAGATCTAACCCGTAAAAGAATCACTGCTACAACAGCTTCCGCGACGCAATGGTCAGCCACCTGGGGGAGGAACCGTGGTGTGAATGACTGGAAGGACACAACAGGGAAACCCACGAGGTTCAGTGTCATACAGACTAGTTTCGCTTGACAGAAAATGAAATCACAAGTAGCCAGTGTGTCTGTAAAGGCTCTCCAGGAAAATTTCTCACGCTTCTGCTGAACTGCTGCTTCATCTACGCAGGGGCCCCCGCCTTCTTAATCAAGGAGTCCAATGGCAGCATTTGTCGCAAGTGCTCGTCAGTTCCCACACAGTCGGGGAAGAGCCCGGGACTTGATGAGGACAACGACAGCCAGCTTGGCATTGTTTTCCTCGGCACCTATCAATTATCACAGCAGGGTATGACGTCCCCGGGGCGTGGGGTGTGAGTGAGGGACAGGAAGCAGGCAAGAGACAGAGAAAGCCAAGAGCCACCACACCCTGTTGCTTGCCAGTATTCACACAATTACGGCCCTCAGCTGATACCCCTTTACAAGCGGGAGACCCTGCTCCGCGTCCAGCCCGAGTGCAAAAGGCCCCGGCGAGATTTGAACTCGCGACCCCTGGTTTACAAGGCCAGTGCTCTAACCCCTGAACTATGGAGCCACGAGGCTCCAGACCCTGACTCACGCACACACAAACGTACCGAGTCACGCAGCTGGCTACATGTGGGAGACACGGTGCCCGGCTCAGCTACACAATGGAGAAAGCAAAGAAAGGACGCCACGGCGAAGCTGAAGTCTTGCACAGGCCCATGGACGTCGCCCCAGCTCTCGTGTGGTTCCATGGTGTAATGGTTAGCACTCTGGGCTTTGAATCCAGCGATCCGAGTTCAAGTCTCGGTGGAACCTGTTGTGGGTGACATTGAAATCAGGACCTGTGTATGGGATCGTGGGCTGCTTTCCTTGCGTGCTCTGCTGTGGGCAAAGAAACCTGCTTTTACTCATCAGCCTTTCTAGGACCTGCAAGATATCACCCACTACTGCAGACGATTGAGTGTACAGCAGACATGCGTGTATTTTATGACAGAGGTTCCTGCGTCGTCAAAATACCCGGAACACCTCCTCCGAGTTCAACGTCTTGCACGGCTCTAAGGGTAACAAACGGGGTGTGGGAAAAAAGGCCACACTTCCCTGACCGGGAATCGAACCCGGGCTGCGGCGGTGAGAGCGCCGAATCCTAACCACTAGACCACCAGGGACACGGGGAAAAGCCCTCTCCCGTCTGTGGCGTGCCCGCAGTGCGACCGACGTCGGCTCTGAAAGCGGGGCCAAGCTCGGCAATCTTTAATTGAGACAGAGACTCATCCACCAGCGATTTTAAAACTGCAGTAACCCGTTGAAGACACGACCCCGCCTGCCGTCGTCACTTAGATCTAACCCGCAAAAGAATCACTGCTACAACAGCTTCCGCGACACAATGGTCAGCCAACTGGGGGAGGAACTGTGTTGTGAAAAACTGGAAAGACACAACAGGGAAACCCACCAGGTTCAGTGTCATACAGACTAGTGTCGCTTGACAGACAAAACTTGCAGTACAAGATTTCTAAAGATTCTTCACAATCACAGGAGTTATAGCCATCACACATCGGTGGGTTAACACTCACACACACAAAGAAAACCACATCGCCCAGCACAAAGAAGAAAACAAGACTTACACCAAGTTGAGAGCACTTTGCCGCTGGGGGAACGGAATCACGACTGTCTTCGATATTGACGCCAGGCTTTCCCTACACAAGGCCAGAACCAGACCGTGAAAAGATGGCTCCGGGATGCCCGCGCTGCTCAGGTCGAGCCCGTTATGCCAAAGCAGCCTGTGGCGGGCAATGAAAACTCAAGCAGCCAGTGTGTCTGCTTCCTGGTCTGCAAAGGCTCTCCAGGAAAATCTCTCTTGCGCTTCTGCTGAACTGCTGCTTCATCTACACAGGGGCCCCCGCCTTCTTAATCAAGGAGTCCAATGGCAGCATTAGTCGCAAGTGCTCGTCAGTTCCCACACAGTCGGGGAGGAGCCCGGGACTTGATGAGGACAACGACAGCCAGCTTGGCATTGTTTTCCTCGGCACCTATCAATTATCACAGCAGGGTGTGACGTCCCCGGGGCGTGGGGTGTGAGTGAGGGACAGGAAGCAAGCAAGAGACAGAGGAAGTCAAGAGCCACCACACCCTGTTGCTTGCCAGTAATCACACAACTATGGCCCTCAGCTGATACCCCTTTACAAGTGGGAGACCCTGCTCCGAGTCCAGCCCGAGTGCAAAAGGAGGGCAAAAGGCCCCAGTGAGAGTTGAACTCGCGACCCCTGGTTTACAAGACCAGTGCTCTAACCCCTGAGCTATGGAGCCACGAGGCTCCAGGTCCTGACTCACGCGCACACAAACGTACCGAGTCAAGCAGCTGGCAACATGAGGGAGACACGGTGCCCGGCTCAGCTACACAGCGGAGAGAGCAGAGAAAGGACGCCACGGCGAAGCTGAAGTCTTGCACAGGCCCATGGAAGACACCGAAGATCACCAAGGGAATCGACAGTCGCCCCGGCTCTTGTGTGGTTCCATGGTGTAATGGTTAGCACTCTGGACTCTGAATCCAGCGATCCGAGTTCAAATCTCGGTGGAACCTTTTGTGGGTGACATTGGAATTGGTGTCTGGAATGCCAAACGGGAATTCCCGCTGAAATAAACGGGGTGGGGGGAAAAAAGCCACGCTTCCCTGACCAGGAACTGAACTTGGGCCGCAGCGGTGAGAGTGCCGAATCCTAACCACTAGACCACCAGGGACACAGGGAAAGGCCCTCTCCCATCTGTGGCGTGCCCGCAGCGCGACCGACGTCGGCTCTTAAAGCGGGGCCGAGCTCGGCAATCTTGAATTGAGACAGAGACTCATCCACCCGCGATTTTAAAACTGCAGTAACCCGTTGAAGACACGACCCCGCCTGCCGTCGTCACTTAGATCTAACCCGTAAAAGAATCACTGCTACAACAGCTTCCGCGACGCAATGGTCAGCCACCTGGGGGAGGAACCGTGGTGTGAATGACTGGAAGGACACAACAGGGAAACCCACGAGGTTCAGTGTCATACAGACTAGTTTCGCTTGACAGAAAATGAAATCACAAGTAGCCAGTGTGTCTGTAAAGGCTCTCCAGGAAAATTTCTCACGCTTCTGCTGAACTGCTGCTTCATCTACGCAGGGGCCCCCGCCTTCTTAATCAAGGAGTCCAATGGCAGCATTTGTCGCAAGTGCTCGTCAGTTCCCACACAGTCGGGGAAGAGCCCGGGACTTGATGAGGACAACGACAGCCAGCTTGGCATTGTTTTCCTCGGCACCTATCAATTATCACAGCAGGGTATGACGTCCCCGGGGCGTGGGGTGTGAGTGAGGGACAGGAAGCAGGCAAGAGACAGAGAAAGCCAAGAGCCACCACACCCTGTTGCTTGCCAGTATTCACACAATTACGGCCCTCAGCTGATACCCCTTTACAAGCGGGAGACCCTGCTCCGCGTCCAGCCCGAGTGCAAAAGGCCCCGGCGAGATTTGAACTCGCGACCCCTGGTTTACAAGGCCAGTGCTCTAACCCCTGAACTATGGAGCCACGAGGCTCCAGACCCTGACTCACGCACACACAAACGTACCGAGTCACGCAGCTGGCTACATGTGGGAGACACGGTGCCCGGCTCAGCTACACAATGGAGAAAGCAAAGAAAGGACGCCACGGCGAAGCTGAAGTCTTGCACAGGCCCATGGACGTCGCCCCAGCTCTCGTGTGGTTCCATGGTGTAATGGTTAGCACTCTGGGCTTTGAATCCAGCGATCCGAGTTCAAGTCTCGGTGGAACCTGTTGTGGGTGACATTGAAATCGGGACCTGTGTATGGGATCGTGGGCTGCTTTCCTTGCGTGCTCTGCTGTGGGCAAAGAAACCTGCTTTTACTCATCAGCCTTTCTAGGACCTGCAAGATATCACCCACTACTGCAGACGATTGAGTGTACAGCAGACATGCGTGTATTTTATGACAGAGGTTCCTGCGTCGTCAAAATACCCGGAACACCTCCTCCGAGTTCAACGTCTTGCACGGCTCTAAGGGTAACAAACGGGGTGTGGGAAAAAAGGCCACACTTCCCTGACCGGGAATCGAACCCGGGCCGCGGCGGTGAGAGCGCTGAATCCTAACCACTAGACCACCAGGGACACGGGGAAAAGCCCTCTCCCGTCTGTGGCGTGCCCGCAGTGCGACCGACGTCGGCTCTGAAAGCGGGGCCAAGCTCGGCAATCTTTAATTGAGACAGAGACTCATCCACCAGCGATTTTAAAACTGCAGTAACGCGTTGAAGACACGACCCCGCCTGCCGTCGTCACTTAGATCTAACCCGCAAAAGAATCACTGCTACAACAGCTTCCGCGACACAATGGTCAGCCAACTGGGGGAGGAACTGTGTTGTGAAAAACTGGAAAGACACAACAGGGAAACCCACGAGGTTCAGTGTCATACAGACTAGTGTCGCTTGACAGACAAAACTTGCAGTACAAGATTTCTAAAGATTCTTCACAATCACAGGAGTTACAGCCATCACACATCGGTGGGTTAACACTCACACACACAAAGAAAACCACATCGCCCAGCACAAAGAAGAAAACAAGACTTACACCAAGTTGAGAGCACTTTGCCGCTGGGGGAACGGAATCACGACTGTCTTCGATATTGACGCCAGGCTTTCCCTACACAAGGCCAGAACCAGACCGTGAAAAGATGGCTCCGGGATGCCCGCGCTGCTCAGGTCGAGCCCGTTATGCCAAAGCAGCCTGTGGCGGGCAATGAAAACTCAAGCAGCCAGTGTGTCTGCTTCCTGGTCTGCAAAGGCTCTCCAGGAAAATCTCTCTTGCGCTTCTGCTGAACTGCTGCTTCATCTACACAGGGGCCCCCGCCTTCTTAATCAAGGAGTCCAATGGCAGCATTAGTCGCAAGTGCTCGTCAGTTCCCACACAGTCGGGGAGGAGCCCGGGACTTGATGAGGACAACGACAGCCAGCTTGGCATTGTTTTCCTCGGCACCTATCAATTATCACAGCAGGGTGTGACGTCCCCGGGGCGTGGGGTGTGAGTGAGGGACAGGAAGCAAGCAAGAGACAGAGGAAGTCAAGAGCCACCACACCCTGTTGCTTGCCAGTAATCACACAACTATGGCCCTCAGCTGATACCCCTTTACAAGTGGGAGACCCTGCTCCGAGTCCAGCCCGAGTGCAAAAGGAGGGCAAAAGGCCCCAGTGAGAGTTGAACTCGCGACCCCTGGTTTACAAGACCAGTGCTCTAACCCCTGAGCTATGGAGCCACGAGGCTCCAGGTCCTGACTCACGCGCACACAAACGTACCGAGTCAAGCAGCTGGCAACATGAGGGAGACACGGTGCCCGGCTCAGCTACACAGCGGAGAGAGCAGAGAAAGGACGCCACGGCGAAGCTGAAGTCTTGCACAGGCCCATGGAAGACACCGAAGATCACCAAGGGAATCGACAGTCGCCCCGGCTCTTGTGTGGTTCCATGGTGTAATGGTTAGCACTCTGGACTCTGAATCCAGCGATCCGAGTTCAAATCTCGGTGGAACCTTTTGTGGGTGACATTGGAATTGGTGTCTGGAATGCCAAACGGGAATTCCCGCTGAAATAAACGGGGTGGGGGGAAAAAAGCCACGCTTCCCTGACCAGGAACTGAACTTGGGCCGCAGCGGTGAGAGTGCCGAATCCTAACCACTAGACCACCAGGGACACAGGGAAAGGCCCTCTCCCATCTGTGGCGTGCCCGCAGCGCGACCGACGTCGGCTCTTAAAGCGGGGCCGAGCTCGGCAATCTTGAATTGAGACAGAGACTCATCCACCCGCGATTTTAAAACTGCAGTAACCCGTTGAAGACACGACCCCGCCTGCCGTCGTCACTTAGATCTAACCCGTAAAAGAATCACTGCTACAACAGCTTCCGCGACGCAATGGTCAGCCACCTGGGGGAGGAACCGTGGTGTGAATGACTGGAAGGACACAACAGGGAAACCCACGAGGTTCAGTGTCATACAGACTAGTTTCGCTTGACAGAAAATGAAATCACAAGTAGCCAGTGTGTCTGTAAAGGCTCTCCAGGAAAATTTCTCACGCTTCTGCTGAACTGCTGCTTCATCTACGCAGGGGCCCCCGCCTTCTTAATCAAGGAGTCCAATGGCAGCATTTGTCGCAAGTGCTCGTCAGTTCCCACACAGTCGGGGAAGAGCCCGGGACTTGATGAGGACAACGACAGCCAGCTTGGCATTGTTTTCCTCGGCACCTATCAATTATCACAGCAGGGTATGACGTCCCCGGGGCGTGGGGTGTGAGTGAGGGACAGGAAGCAGGCAAGAGACAGAGAAAGCCAAGAGCCACCACACCCTGTTGCTTGCCAGTATTCACACAATTACGGCCCTCAGCTGATACCCCTTTACAAGCGGGAGACCCTGCTCCGCGTCCAGCCCGAGTGCAAAAGGCCCCGGCGAGATTTGAACTCGCGACCCCTGGTTTACAAGGCCAGTGCTCTAACCCCTGAACTATGGAGCCACGAGGCTCCAGACCCTGACTCACGCACACACAAACGTACCGAGTCACGCAGCTGGCTACATGTGGGAGACACGGTGCCCGGCTCAGCTACACAATGGAGAAAGCAAAGAAAGGACGCCACGGCGAAGCTGAAGTCTTGCACAGGCCCATGGACGTCGCCCCAGCTCTCGTGTGGTTCCATGGTGTAATGGTTAGCACTCTGGGCTTTGAATCCAGCGATCCGAGTTCAAGTCTCGGTGGAACCTGTTGTGGGTGACATTGAAATCGGGACCTGTGTATGGGATCGTGGGCTGCTTTCCTTGCGTGCTCTGCTGTGGGCAAAGAAACCTGCTTTTACTCATCAGCCTTTCTAGGACCTGCAAGATATCACCCACTACTGCAGACGATTGAGTGTACAGCAGACATGCGTGTATTTTATGACAGAGGTTCCTGCGTCGTCAAAATACCCGGAACACCTCCTCCGAGTTCAACGTCTTGCACGGCTCTAAGGGTAACAAACGGGGTGCGGGAAAAAAGGCCACACTTCCCTGACCGGGAATCGAACCCGGGCCGCAGCAGTGAGAGCGCCGAATCCTAACCACTAGACCACCAGGGACACAGGGATAAGCCCTCTCCCGTCTGTGGCGTGCCCGCAGTGCGACCGACGTCGGCTCTGAAAGCGGGGCCAAGCTCGGCAATCTTTAATTGAGACAGAGACTCATCCACCAGCGATTTTAAAACTGCAGTAACCCGTTGAAGACACGACCCCGCCTGCCGTCGTCACTTAGATCTAACCCGCAAAAGAATCACTGCTACAACAGCTTCCGCGACACAATGGTCAGCCAACTGGGGGAGGAACTGTGTTGTGAAAAACTGGAAAGACACAACAGGGAAACCCACGAGGTTCAGTGTCATACAGACTAGTGTCGCTTGACAGACAAAACTTGCAGTACAAGATTTCTAAAGATTCTTCACAATCACAGGAGTTACAGCCATCACACATCGGTGGGTTAACACTCACACACACAAAGAAAACCACATCGCCCAGCACAAAGAAGAAAACAAGACTTACACCAAGTTGAGAGCACTTTGCCGCTGGGGGAACGGAATCACGACTGTCTTCGATATTGACGCCAGGCTTTCCCTACACAAGGCCAGAACCAGACCGTGAAAAGATGGCTCCGGGATGCCCGCGCTGCTCAGGTCGAGCCCGTTATGCCAAAGCAGCCTGTGGCGGGCAATGAAAACTCAAGCAGCCAGTGTGTCTGCTTCCTGGTCTGCAAAGGCTCTCCAGGAAAATCTCTCTTGCGCTTCTGCTGAACTGCTGCTTCATCTACACAGGGGCCCCCGCCTTCTTAATCAAGGAGTCCAATGGCAGCATTAGTCGCAAGTGCTCGTCAGTTCCCACACAGTCGGGGAGGAGCCCGGGACTTGATGAGGACAACGACAGCCAGCTTGGCATTGTTTTCCTCGGCACCTATCAATTATCACAGCAGGGTGTGACGTCCCCGGGGCGTGGGGTGTGAGTGAGGGACAGGAAGCAAGCAAGAGACAGAGGAAGTCAAGAGCCACCACACCCTGTTGCTTGCCAGTAATCACACAACTATGGCCCTCAGCTGATACCCCTTTACAAGTGGGAGACCCTGCTCCGAGTCCAGCCCGAGTGCAAAAGGAGGGCAAAAGGCCCCAGCGAGATTTGAACTCGCGACCCCTGGTTTACAAGACCAGTGCTCTAACCCCTGAGCTATGGAGCCACGAGGCTCCAGGTCCTGACTCACGCGCACACAAACGTACCGAGTCAAGCAGCTGGCAACATGAGGGAGACACGGTGCCCGGCTCAGCTACACAGCGGAGAGAGCAGAGAAAGGACGCCACGGCGAAGCTGAAGTCTTGCACAGGCCCATGGAAGACACCGAAGATCACCAAGGGAATCGACAGTCGCCCCGGCTCTTGTGTGGTTCCATGGTGTAATGGTTAGCACTCTGGACTCTGAATCCAGCGATCCGAGTTCAAATCTCGGTGGAACCTTTTGTGGGTGACATTGGAATTGGTGTCTGGAATGCCAAACGGGAATTCCCGCTGAAATAAACAGGGTGGGGGGAAAAAAGCCACGCTTCCCTGACCAGGAACTGAACTTGGGCCGCAGCGGTGAGAGTGCCGAATCCTAACCACTAGACCACCAGGGACACAGGGAAAGGCCCTCTCCCATCTGTGGCATGCCCGCAGCGCGACCGACGTCAGCTCTTAAAGCGGGGCCGAGCTCGGCAATCTTGAATTGAGACAGAGACTCATCCACCCGCGATTTTAAAACTGCAGTAACCCGTTGAAGACACGACCCCGCCTGCCGTCGTCACTTAGATCTAACCCGTAAAAGAATCACTGCTACAACAGCTTCCGCGACGCAATGGTCAGCCACCTGGGGGAGGAACCGTGGTGTGAATGACTGGAAGGACACAACAGGGAAACCCACGAGGTTCAGTGTCATACAGACTAGTTTCGCTTGACAGAAAATGAAATCACAAGTAGCCAGTGTGTCTGTAAAGGCTCTCCAGGAAAATTTCTCACGCTTCTGCTGAACTGCTGCTTCATCTACGCAGGGGCCCCCGCCTTCTTAATCAAGGAGTCCAATGGCAGCATTTGTCGCAAGTGCTCGTCAGTTCCCACACAGTCGGGGAAGAGCCCGGGACTTGATGAGGACAACGACAGCCAGCTTGGCATTGTTTTCCTCGGCACCTATCAATTATCACAGCAGGGTATGACGTCCCCGGGGCGTGGGGTGTGAGTGAGGGACAGGAAGCAGGCAAGAGACAGAGAAAGCCAAGAGCCACCACACCCTGTTGCTTGCCAGTATTCACACAATTACGGCCCTCAGCTGATACCCCTTTACAAGCGGGAGACCCTGCTCCGCGTCCAGCCCGAGTGCAAAAGGCCCCGGCGAGATTTGAACTCGCGACCCCTGGTTTACAAGGCCAGTGCTCTAACCCCTGAACTATGGAGCCACGAGGCTCCAGACCCTGACTCACGCACACACAAGCGTACCGAGTCACGCA
Source organism: Lepisosteus oculatus (assembly GCF_040954835.1). NCBI lineage: Eukaryota > Metazoa > Chordata > Actinopteri > Semionotiformes > Lepisosteidae > Lepisosteus > Lepisosteus oculatus. Next base: position 45,120,904 of record NC_090701.1, read on the forward strand.
GCTGGCTACATGTGGGAGACACGGTGCCCGGCTCAGCTACACAATGGAGAAAGCAAAGAAAGGACGCCACGGCGAAGCTGAAGTCTTGCACAGGCCCATGGACGTCACCCCAGCTCTCGTGTGGTTCCATGGTGTAATGGTTAGCACTCTGGGCTTTGAATCCAGCGATCCGAGTTCAAGTCTCGGTGGAACCTGTTGTGGGTGACATTGAAATCAGGACCTGTGTATGGGATCGTGGGCTGCTTTCCTTGCGTGCTCTGCTGTGGGCAAAGAAACCTGCTTTTACTCATCAGCCTTTCTAGGACCTGCAAGATATCACCCACTACTGCAGACGATTGAGTGTACAGCAGACATGCGTGTATTTTATGACAGAGGTTCCTGCGTCGTCAAAATACCCGGAACACCTCCTCCGAGTTCAACGTCTTGCACGGCTCTAAGGGTAACAAACGGGGTGTGGGAAAAAAGGCCACACTTCCCTGACCGGGAATCGAACCCGGGCCGCGGCGGTGAGAGCGCCGAATCCTAACCACTAGACCACCAGGGACACGGGGAAAAGCCCTCTCCCGTCTGTGGCGTGCCCGCAGTGCGACCGACGTCGGCTCTTAAAGCGGGGCCAAGCTCGGCAATCTTTAATTGAGACAGAGACTCATCCACCAGCGATTTTAAAACTGCAGTAACCCGTTGAAGACACGACCCCGCCTGCCGTCGTCACTTAGATCTAACCCGCAAAAGAATCACTGCTACAACAGCTTCCGCGACACAATGGTCAGCCAACTGGGGGAGGAACTGTGTTGTGAAAAACTGGAAAGACACAACAGGGAAACCCACGAGGTTCAGTGTCATACAGACTAGTGTCGCTTGACAGACAAAACTTGCAGTACAAGATTTCTAAAGATTCTTCACAATCACAGGAGTTACAGCCATCACACATCGGTGGGTTAACACTCACACACACAAAGAAAACCACATCGCCCAGCACAAAGAAGAAAACAAGACTTACACCAAGTTGAGAGCACTTTGCCGCTGGGGGAACGGAATCACGACTGTCTTCGATATTGACGCCAGGCTTTCCCTACACAAGGCCAGAACCAGACCGTGAAAAGATGGCTCCGGGATGCCCGCGCTGCTCAGGTCGAGCCCGTTATGCCAAAGCAGCCTGTGGCGGGCAATGAAAACTCAAGCAGCCAGTGTGTCTGCTTCCTGGTCTGCAAAGGCTCTCCAGGAAAATCTCTCTTGCGCTTCTGCTGAACTGCTGCTTCATCTACACAGGGGCCCCCGCCTTCTTAATCAAGGAGTCCAATGGCAGCATTAGTCGCAAGTGCTCGTCAGTTCCCACACAGTCGGGGAGGAGCCCGGGACTTGATGAGGACAACGACAGCCAGCTTGGCATTGTTTTCCTCGGCACCTATCAATTATCACAGCAGGGTGTGACGTCCCCGGGGCGTGGGGTGTGAGTGAGGGACAGGAAGCAAGCAAGAGAAAGAGGAAGTCAAGAGCCACCACACCCTGTTGCTTGCCAGTAATCACACAACTATGGCCCTCAGCTGATACCCCTTTACAAGTGGGAGACCCTGCTCCGAGTCCAGCCCGAGTGCAAAAGGAGGGCAAAAGGCCCCAGCGAGATTTGAACTCACGACCCCTGGTTTACAAGACCAGTGCTCTAACCCCTGAGCTATGGAGCCACGAGGCTCCAGGTCCTGACTCACGCGCACACAAACGTACCGAGTCAAGCAGCTGGCAACATGAGGGAGACACGGTGCCCGGCTCAGCTACACAGCGGAGAGAGCAGAGAAAGGACGCCACGGCGAAGCTGAAGTCTTGCACAGGCCCATGGAAGACACCGAAGATCACCAAGGGAATCGACAGTCGCCCCGGCTCTTGTGTGGTTCCATGGTGTAATGGTTAGCACTCTGGACTCTGAATCCAGCGATCCGAGTTCAAATCTCGGTGGAACCTTTTGTGGGTGACATTGGAATTGGTGTCTGGAATGCCAAACGGGAATTCCCGCTGAAATAAACGGGGTGGGGGGAAAAAAGCCACGCTTCCCTGACCAGGAACTGAACTTGGGCCGCAGCGGTGAGAGTGCCGAATCCTAACCACTAGACCACCAGGGACACAGGGAAAGGCCCTCTCCCATCTGTGGCGTGCCCGCAGCGCGACCGACGTCGGCTCTTAAAGCGGGGCCGAGCTCGGCAATCTTGAATTGAGACAGAGACTCATCCACCCGCGATTTTAAAACTGCAGTAACCCGTTGAAGACACGACCCCGCCTGCCGTCGTCACTTAGATCTAACCCGTAAAAGAATCACTGCTACAACAGCTTCCGCGACGCAATGGTCAGCCACCTGGGGGAGGAACCGTGGTGTGAATGACTGGAAGGACACAACAGGGAAACCCACGAGGTTCAGTGTCATACAGACTAGTTTCGCTTGACAGAAAATGAAATCACAAGTAGCCAGTGTGTCTGTAAAGGCTCTCCAGGAAAATTTCTCACGCTTCTGCTGAACTGCTGCTTCATCTACGCAGGGGCCCCCGCCTTCTTAATCAAGGAGTCCAATGGCAGCATTTGTCGCAAGTGCTCGTCAGTTCCCACACAGTCGGGGAAGAGCCCGGGACTTGATGAGGACAACGACAGCCAGCTTGGCATTGTTTTCCTCGGCACCTATCAATTATCACAGCAGGGTATGACGTCCCCGGGGCGTGGGGTGTGAGTGAGGGACAGGAAGCAGGCAAGAGACAGAGAAAGCCAAGAGCCACCACACCCTGTTGCTTGCCAGTATTCACACAATTACGGCCCTCAGCTGATACCCCTTTACAAGCGGGAGACCCTGCTCCGCGTCCAGCCCGAGTGCAAAAGGCCCCGCCGAGATTTGAACTCGCGACCCCTGGTTTACAAGACCAGTGCTCTAACCCCTGAGCTATGGAGCCACGAGGCTCCAGACCCTGACTCACGCACACAAAAACGTACCGAGTCACGCAGCTGGCTACATGTGGGAGACACGGTGCCCGGCTCAGCTACACAATGGAGAAAGCAAAGAAAGGATGCCACGGCGAAGCTGAAGTCTTGCACAGGCCCATGGAAGTCGCCCCAGCTCTCGTGTGGTTCCATGGTGTAATGGTTAGCACTCTGGGCTTTGAATCCAGCGATCCGAGTTCAAGTCTCGGTGGAACCTGTTGTGGGTGACATTGAAATCAGGACCTGTGTATGGGATCGTGGGCTGCTTTCCTTGTGTGCTCTGCTGTGGGCAAAGAAACCTGCTTTTACTCATCAGCCTTTCTAGGACCTGCAAGATATCACCCACTACTGCAGACGATTGAGTGTACAGCAGACATGCGTGTATTTTATGACAGAGGTTCCTGCGTCGTCAAAATACCCAGAACACCTCCTCCGAGTTCAACGTCTTGCACGGCTCTAAGGGTAACAAACGGGGTGTGGGAAAAAAGGCCACACTTCCCTGACCGGGAATCGAACCCGGGCCGCAGAGGTGAGAGCGCTGAATCCTAACCACTAGACCACCAGGGACACAGGGATAAGCCCTCTCCCGTCTGTGGCGTGCCCGCAGTGCGACCGACGTCGGCTCTGAAAGCGGGGCCAAGCTCGGCAATCTTTAATTGAGACAGAGACTCATCCACCAGCGATTTTAAAACTGCAGTAACCCGTTGAAGACACGACCCCGCCTGCCGTCGTCACTTAGATCTAACCCGCAAAAGAATCACTGCTACAACAGCTTCCGCGACACAATGGTCAGCCAACTGGGGGAGGAACTGTGTTGTGAAAAACTGGAAAGACACAACAGGGAAACCCACGAGGTTCAGTGTCATACAGACTAGTGTCGCTTGACAGACAAAACTTGCAGTACAAGATTTCTAAAGATTCTTCACAATCACAGGAGTTACAGCCATCACACATCGGTGGGTTAACACTCACACACACAAAGAAAACCACATCGCCCAGCACAAAGAAGAAAACAAGACTTACACCAAGTTGAGAGCACTTTGCCGCTGGGGGAACGGAATCACGACTGTCTTCGATATTGACGCCAGGCTTTCCCTACACAAGGCCAGAACCAGACCGTGAAAAGATGGCTCCGGGATGCCCGCGCTGCTCAGGTCGAGCCCGTTATGCCAAAGCAGCCTGTGGCGGGCAATGAAAACTCAAGCAGCCAGTGTGTCTGCTTCCTGGTCTGCAAAGGCTCTCCAGGAAAATCTCTCTTGCGCTTCTGCTGAACTGCTGCTTCATCTACACAGGGGCCCCCGCCTTCTTAATCAAGGAGTCCAATGGCAGCATTAGTCGCAAGTGCTCGTCAGTTCATACACAGTCGGGGAGGAGCCCGGGACTTGATGAGGACAACGACAGCCAGCTTGGCATTGTTTTCCTCGGCACCTATCAATTATCACAGCAGGGTGTGACGTCCCCGGGGCGTGGGGTGTGAGTGAGGGACAGGAAGCAAGCAAGAGACAGAGGAAGTCAAGAGCCACCACACCCTGTTGCTTGCCAGTAATCACACAACTATGGCCCTCAGCTGATACCCCTTTACAAGTGGGAGACCCTGCTCCGAGTCCAGCCCGAGTGCAAAAGGAGGGCAAAAGGCCCCAGCGAGATTTGAACTCGCGACCCCTGGTTTACAAGACCAGTGCTCTAACCCCTGAGCTATGGAGCCACGAGGCTCCAGGTCCTGACTCACGCGCACACAAACGTACCGAGTCAAGCAGCTGGCAACATGAGGGAGACACGGTGCCCGGCTCAGCTACACAGCGGAGAGAGCAGAGAAAGGACGCCACGGCGAAGCTGAAGTCTTGCACAGGCCCATGGAAGACACCGAAGATCACCAAGGGAATCGACAGTCGCCCCGGCTCTTGTGTGGTTCTATGGTGTAATGGTTAGCACTCTGGACTCTGAATCCAGCGATCCGAGTTCAAATCTCGGCGGAACCTTTTGTGGGTGACATTGGAATTGGTGTCTGGAATGCCAAACGGGAATTCCCGCTGAAATAAACGGGGTGGGGGGAAAAAAGCCACGCTTCCCTGACCAGGAACCAAACCTGGGCCGCAGCGGTGAGAGCACCGAATCCTAACCACTAGACCACCAGGGACACAGGGAAAGGCCCTCTCCCATCTGTGACGTGCCCGCAGCGCGACCGACGTCGGCTCTTAAAGCGGGGCCGAGCTCGGCAATCTTGAATTGAGACAGAGACTCATCCACCCGCGATTTTAAAACTGCAGTAACGCGTTGAAGACACGACCCCGCCTGCCGTCGTCACTTAGATCTAACCCGTAAAAGAATCACTGCTACAACAGCTTCCGTGACGCAATGGTCAGCCACCTGGGGGAGGAACCGTGGTGTGAATGACTGGAAGGACACAACAGGGAAACCCACGAGGTTCAGTGTCATACAGACTAGTTTCGCTTGACAGAAAATGAAATCACAAGTAGCCAGTGTGTCTGTAAAGGCTCTCCAGGAAAATTTCTCACGCTTCTGCTGAACTGCTGCTTCATCTACGCAGGGGCCCCCGCCTTCTTAATCAAGGAGTCCAATGGCAGCATTTGTCGCAAGTGCTCGTCAGTTCCCACACAGTCGGGGAAGAGCCCGGGACTTGATGAGGACAACGACAGCCAGCTTGGCATTGTTTTCCTCGGCACCTATCAATTATCACAGCAGGGTATGACGTCCCCGGGGCGTGGGGTGTGAGTGAGGGACAGGAAGCAGGCAAGAGACAGAGAAAGCCAAGAGCCACCACACCCTGTTGCTTGCCAGTATTCACACAATTACGGCCCTCAGCTGATACCCCTTTACAAGCGGGAGACCCTGCTCCGCGTCCAGCCCGAGTGCAAAAGGCCCCGGCGAGATTTGAACTCGCGACCCCTGGTTTACAAGACCAGTGCTCTAACCCCTGAGCTATGGAGCCACGAGGCTCCAGACCCTGTCTCACGCACACAAAAACGTACCGAGTCACGCAGCTGGCTACATGTGGGAGACACGGTGCCCGGCTCAGCTACACAATGGAGAAAGCAAAGAAAGGATGCCACGGCGAAGCTGAAGTCTTGCACAGGCCCATGGAAGTCGCCCCAGCTCTCGTGTGGTTCTATGGTGTAATGGTTAGCACTCTGGGCTTTGAATCCAGCGATCCGAGTTCAAGTCTCGGTGGAACCTGTTGTGGGTGATGTTGAAATCGGGACCTGTGTATGGAATCGTGGGCTGCTTTCCTTGCGTGCTCTGCTGTGGGCAAAGAAACCTGCTTTTACTCATCAGCCTTTCTAGGACCTGCAAGATATCACCCACTACTGCAGACGATTGAGTGTACAGCAGACATGCGTGTATTTTATGACAGAGGTTCCTGCGTCGTCAAAATACCCGGAACACCTCCTCCGAGTTCAACGTCTTGCACGGCTCTAAGGGTAACAAACGGGGTGTGGGAAAAAAGGCCACACTTCCCTGACCGGGAATCGAACCCGGGCCGCGGCGGTGAGAACGCCGAATCCTAACCACTAGACCACCAGGGACACGGGGAAAAGCCCTCTCCCGTCTGTGGAGTGCCCGCAGTGCGACCGACGTCGGCTCTGAAAGCGGGGCCAGGCTCGGCAATCTTTAATTGAGACAGAGACTCATCCACCAGCGATTTTAAAACTGCAGTAACCCGTTGAAGACACGACCCCGCCTGCCGTCGTCACTTAGATCTAACCCGCAAAAGAATCACTGCTACAACAGCTTCCGCGACACAATGGTCAGCCAACTGGGGGAGGAACTGTGTTGTGAAAAACTGGAAAGACACAACAGGGAAACCCACCAGGTTCAGTGTCATACAGACTAGTGTCGCTTGAAAGACAAAACTTGCAGTACAAGATTTCTAAAGATTCTTCACAATCACAGGAGTTATAGCCATCACACATCGGTGGGTTAACACTCACACACACAAAGAAAACCACATCGCCCAGCACAAAGAAGAAAACAAGACTTACACCAAGTTGAGAGCACTTTGCCGCTGGGGGAACGGAATCACGACTGTCTTCGATATTGACGCCAGGCTTTCCCTACACAAGGCCAGAACCAGACCGTGAAAAGATGGCTCCGGGATGCCCGCGCTGCTCAGGTCGAGCCCGTTATGCCAAAGCAGCCTGTGGCGGGCAATGAAAACTCAAGCAGCCAGTGTGTCTGCTTCCTGGTCTGCAAAGGCTCTCCAGGAAAATCTCTCTTGCGCTTCTGCTGAACTGCTGCTTCATCTACACAGGGGCCCCCGCCTTCTTAATCAAGGAGTCCAATGGCAGCATTAGTCGCAAGTGCTCGTCAGTTCCCACACAGTCGGGGAGGAGCCCGGGACTTGATGAGGACAACGACAGCCAGCTTGGCATTGTTTTCCTCGGCACCTATCAATTATCACAGCAGGGTGTGACGTCCCCGGGGCGTGGGGTGTGAGTGAGGGACAGGAAGCAAGCAAGAGAAAGAGGAAGTCAAGAGCCACCACACCCTGTTGCTTGCCAGTAATCACACAACTATGGCCCTCAGCTGATACCCCTTTACAAGTGGGAGACCCTGCTCCGAGTCCAGCCCGAGTGCAAAAGGAGGGCAAAAGGCCCCAGCGAGATTTGAACTCACGACCCCTGGTTTACAAGACCAGTGCTCTAACCCCTGAGCTATGGAGCCACGAGGCTCCAGGTCCTGACTCACGCGCACACAAACGTACCGAGTCAAGCAGCTGGCAACATGAGGGAGACACGGTGCCCGGCTCAGCTACACAGCGGAGAGAGCAGAGAAAGGACGCCACGGCGAAGCTGAAGTCTTGCACAGGCCCATGGAAGACACCGAAGATCACCAAGGGAATCGACAGTCGCCCCGGCTCTTGTGTGGTTCCATGGTGTAATGGTTAGCACTCTGGACTCTGAATCCAGCGATCCGAGTTCAAATCTCGGTGGAACCTTTTGTGGGTGACATTGGAATTGGTGTCTGGAATGCCAAACGGGAATTCCCGCTGAAATAAACGGGGTGGGGGGAAAAAAGCCACGCTTCCCTGACCAGGAACTGAACTTGGGCCGCAGCGGTGAGAGTGCCAAATCCTAACCACTAGACCACCAGGGACACAGGGAAAGGCCCTCTCCCATCTGTGGCGTGCCCGCAGCGCGACCGACGTCGGCTCTTAAAGCGGGGCCGAGCTCGGCAATCTTGAATTGAGACAGAGACTCATCCACCCACGATTTTAAAACTGCAGTAACCCGTTGAAGACACGACCCCGCCTGCCGTCGTCACTTAGATCTAACCCGTAAAAGAATCACTGCTACAACAGCTTCCGCGACGCAATGGTCAGCCACCTGGGGGAGGAACCGTGGTGTGAATGACTGGAAGGACACAACAGGGAAACCCACGAGTTTCAGTGTCATACAGACTAGTTTCGCTTGACAGAAAATGAAATCACAAGTAGCCAGTGTGTCTGTAAAGGCTCTCCAGGAAAATTTCTCACGCTTCTGCTGAACTGCTGCTTCATCTACGCAGGGGCCCCCGCCTTCTTAATCAAGGAGTCCAATGGCAGCATTTGTCGCAAGTGCTCGTCAGTTCCCACACAGTCGGGGAAGAGCCCGGGACTTGATGAGGACAACGACAGCCAGCTTGGCATTGTTTTCCTCGGCACCTATCAATTATCACAGCAGGGTATGACGTCCCCGGGGCGTGGGGTGTGAGTGAGGGACAGGAAGCAGGCAAGAGACAGAGAAAGCCAAGAGCCACCACACCCTGTTGCTTGCCAGTATTCACACAATTACGGCCCTCAGCTGATACCCCTTTACAAGCGGGAGACCCTGCTCCGCGTCCAGCCCGAGTGCAAAAGGCCCCGGCGAGATTTGAACTCGCGACCCCTGGTTTACAAGGCCAGTGCTCTAACCCCTGAACTATGGAGCCACAAGGCTCCAGACCCTGACTCACGCACACACAAACGTACCGAGTCACGCAGCTGGCTACATGTGGGAGACACGGTGCCCGGCTCAGCTACACAATGGAGAAAGCAAAGAAAGGACGCCACGGCGAAGCTGAAGTCTTGCACAGGCCCATGGACGTCGCCCCAGCTCTCATGTGGTTCCATGGTGTAATGGTTAGCACTCTGGGCTTTGAATCCAGCGATCCGAGTTCAAGTCTCGGTGGAACCTGTTGTGGGTGACATTGAAATCAGGACCTGTGTATGGGATCGTGGGCTGCTTTCCTTGCGTGCTCTGCTGTGGGCAAAGAAACCTGCTTTTACTCATCAGCCTTTCTAGGACCTGCAAGATATCACCCACTACTGCAGACGATTGAGTGTACAGCAGACATGCGTGTATTTTATGACAGAGGTTCCTGCGTCGTCAAAATACCCGGAACACCTCCTCCGAGTTCAACGTCTTGCACGGCTCTAAGGGTAACAAACGGGGTGTGGGAAAAAAGGCCACACTTCCCTGACCAGGAATCGAACCCGGGCCGCGGCGGTGAGAGCGCCGAATCCTAACCACTAGACCACCAGGGACACAGGGAAAGGCCCTCTCCCATCTGTGGCGTGCCCGCAGCGCGACCGACGTCGGCTCTGAAAGCGGGGCCAAGCTCGGCAATCTTTAATTGAGACAGAGACTCATCCACCAGCGATTTTAAAATTGCAGTAACCCGTTGAAGACACGACCCCGCCTGCCGTCGTCACTTAGATCTAACCCGCAAAAGAATCACTGCTACAACAGCTTCCGCGACACAATGGTCAGCCAACTGGGGGAGGAACTGTGTTGTGAAAAACTGGAAAGACACAACAGGGAAACCCACGAGGTTCAGTGTCATACAGACTAGTGTCGCTTGACAGACAAAACTTGCAGTACAAGATTTCTAAAGATTCTTCACAATCACAGGAGTTACAGCCATCACACATCGGTGGGTTAACACTCACACACACAAAGAAAACCACATCGCCCAGCACAAAGAAGAAAACAAGACTTACACCAAGTTGAGAGCACTTTGCCGCTGGGGGAACGGAATCACGACTGTCTTCGATATTGACGCCAGGCTTTCCCTACACAAGGCCAGAACCAGACCGTGAAAAGATGGCTCCGGGATGCCCGCGCTGCTCAGGTCGAGCCCGTTATGCCAAAGCAGCCTGTGGCGGGCAATGAAAACTCAAGCAGCCAGTGTGTCTGCTTCCTGGTCTGCAAAGGCTCTCCAGGAAAATCTCTCTTGCGCTTCTGCTGAACTGCTGCTTCATCTACACAGGGGCCCCCGCCTTCTTAATCAAGGAGTCCAATGGCAGCATTAGTCGCAAGTGCTCGTCAGTTCCCACACAGTCGGGGAGGAGCCCGGGACTTGATGAGGACAACGACAGCCAGCTTGGCATTGTTTTCCTCGGCACCTATCAATTATCACAGCAGGGTGTGACGTCCCCGGGGCGTGGGGTGTGAGTGAGGGACAGGAAGCAAGCAAGAGACAGAGGAAGTCAAGAGCCACCACACCCTGTTGCTTGCCAGTAATCACACAACTATGGCCCTCAGCTGATACCCCTTTACAAGTGGGAGACCCTGCTCCGAGTCCAGCCCGAGTGCAAAAGGAGGGCAAAAGGCCCCAGCGAGATTTGAACTCGCGACCCCTGGTTTACAAGACCAGTGCTCTAACCCCTGAGCTATGGAGCCACGAGGCTCCAGGTCCTGACTCACGCGCACACAAACGTACCGAGTCAAGCAGCTGGCAACATGAGGGAGACACGGTGCCCGGCTCAGCTACACAGCGGAGAGAGCAGAGAAAGGACGCCACGGCGAAGCTGAAGTCTTGCACAGGCCCATGGAAGACACCGAAGATCACCAAGGGAATCGACAGTCGCCCCGGCTCTTGTGTGGTTCTATGGTGTAATGGTTAGCACTCTGGACTCTGAATCCAGCGATCCGAGTTCAAATCTCGGCGGAACCTTTTGTGGGTGACATTGGAATTGGTGTCTGGAATGCCAAACGGGAATTCCCGCTGAAATAAACGGGGTGGGGGGAAAAAAGCCACGCTTCCCTGACCAGGAACCAAACCTGGGCCGCAGCGGTGAGAGCACCGAATCCTAACCACTAGACCACCAGGGACACAGGGAAAGGCCCTCTCCCATCTGTGACGTGCCCGCAGCGCGACCGACGTCGGCTCTTAAAGCGGGGCCGAGCTCGGCAATCTTGAATTGAGACAGAGACTCATCCACCCGCGATTTTAAAACTGCAGTAACGCGTTGAAGACACGACCCCGCCTGCCGTCGTCACTTAGATCTAACCCGTAAAAGAATCACTGCTACAACAGCTTCCGTGACGCAATGGTCAGCCACCTGGGGGAGGAACCGTGGTGTGAATGACTGGAAGGACACAACAGGGAAACCCACGAGGTTCAGTGTCATACAGACTAGTTTCGCTTGACAGAAAATGAAATCACAAGTAGCCAGTGTGTCTGTAAAGGCTCTCCAGGAAAATTTCTCACGCTTCTGCTGAACTGCTGCTTCATCTACGCAGGGGCCCCCGCCTTCTTAATCAAGGAGTCCAATGGCAGCATTTGTCGCAAGTGCTCGTCAGTTCCCACACAGTCGGGGAAGAGCCCGGGACTTGATGAGGACAACGACAGCCAGCTTGGCATTGTTTTCCTCGGCACCTATCAATTATCACAGCAGGGTATGACGTCCCCGGGGCGTGGGGTGTGAGTGAGGGACAGGAAGCAGGCAAGAGACAGAGAAAGCCAAGAGCCACCACACCCTGTTGCTTGCCAGTATTCACACAATTACGGCCCTCAGCTGATACCCCTTTACAAGCGGGAGACCCTGCTCCGCGTCCAGCCCGAGTGCAAAAGGCCCCGGCGAGATTTGAACTCGCGACCCCTGGTTTACAAGACCAGTGCTCTAACCCCTAAGCTATGGAGCCACGAGGCTCCAGACCCTGACTCACGCACACAAAAACGTACCGAGTCACGCAGCTGGCTACATGTGGGAGACACGGTGCCCGGCTCAGCTACACAATGGAGAAAGCAAAGAAAGGATGCCACGGCGAAGCTGAAGTCTTGCACAGGCCCATGGAAGTCGCCCCAGCTCTCGTGTGGTTCTATGGTGTAATGGTTAGCACTCTGGGCTTTGAATCCAGCGATCCGAGTTCAAGTCTCGGTGGAACCTGTTGTGGGTGATGTTGAAATCGGGACCTGTGTATGGAATCGTGGGCTGCTTTCCTTGCGTGCTCTGCTGTGGGCAAAGAAACCTGCTTTTACTCATCAGCCTTTCTAGGACCTGCAAGATATCACCCACTACTGCAGACGATTGAGTGTACAGCAGACATGCGTGTATTTTATGACAGAGGTTCCTGCGTCGTCAAAATACCCGGAACACCTCCTCCGAGTTCAACGTCTTGCACGGCTCTAAGGGTAACAAACGGGGTGTGGGAAAAAAGGCCACACTTCCCTGACCGGGAATCGAACCCGGGCCGCGGCGGTGAGAACGCCGAATCCTAACCACTAGACCACCAGGGACACGGGGAAAAGCCCTCTCCCGTCTGTGGCGTGCCCGCAGTGCGACCGACGTCGGCTCTGAAAGCGGGGCCGAGCTCGGCAATCTTGAATTGAGACAGAGACTCATCCACCAGCGATTTTAAAACTGCAGTAACCCGTTGAAGACACGACCCCGCCTGCCGTCGTCACTTAGATCTAACCCGCAAAAGAATCACTGCTACAACAGCTTCCGCGACACAATGGTCAGCCAACTGGGGGAGGAACTGTGTTGTGAAAAACTGGAAAGACACAACAGGGAAACCCACCAGGTTCAGTGTCATACAGACTAGTGTCGCTTGAAAGACAAAACTTGCAGTACAAGATTTCTAAAGATTCTTCACAATCACAGGAGTTATAGCCATCACACATCGGTGGGTTAACACTCACACACACAAAGAAAACCACATCGCCCAGCACAAAGAAGAAAACAAGACTTACACCAAGTTGAGAGCACTTTGCCGCTGGGGGAACGGAATCACGACTGTCTTCGATATTGACGCCAGGCTTTCCCTACACAAGGCCAGAACCAGACCGTGAAAAGATGGCTCCGGGATGCCCGCGCTGCTCAGGTCGAGCCCGTTATGCCAAAGCAGCCTGTGGCGGGCAATGAAAACTCAAGCAGCCAGTGTGTCTGCTTCCTGGTCTGCAAAGGCTCTCCAGGAAAATCTCTCTTGCGCTTCTGCTGAACTGCTGCTTCATCTACACAGGGGCCCCCGCCTTCTTAATCAAGGAGTCCAATGGCAGCATTAGTCGCAAGTGCTCGTCAGTTCCCACACAGTCGGGGAGGAGCCCGGGACTTGATGAGGACAACGACAGCCAGCTTGGCATTGTTTTCCTCGGCACCTATCAATTATCACAGCAGGGTGTGACGTCCCCGGGGCGTGGGGTGTGAGTGAGGGACAGGAAGCAAGCAAGAGAAAGAGGAAGTCAAGAGCCACCACACCCTGTTGCTTGCCAGTAATCACACAACTATGGCCCTCAGCTGATACCCCTTTACAAGTGGGAGACCCTGCTCCGAGTCCAGCCCGAGTGCAAAAGGAGGGCAAAAGGCCCCAGCGAGATTTGAACTCGCGACCCCTGGTTTACAAGACCAGTGCTCTAACCCCTGAGCTATGGAGCCACGAGGCTCCAGGTCCTGACTCACGCGCACACAAACGTACCGAGTCAAGCAGCTGGCAACATGAGGGAGACACGGTGCCCGGCTCAGCTACACAGCGGAGAGAGCAGAGAAAGGACGCCACGGCGAAGCTGAAGTCTTGCACAGGCCCATGGAAGACACCGAAGATCACCAAGGGAATCGACAGTCGCCCCGGCTCTTGTGTGGTTCCATGGTGTAATGGTTAGCATTCTGGACTCTGAATCCAGCGATCCGAGTTCAAATCTCGGTGGAACCTTTTGTGGGTGACATTGGAATTGGTGTCTGGAATGCCAAACGGGAATTCCCGCTGAAATAAACGGGGTGGGGGGAAAAAAGCCACGCTTCCCTGACCAGGAACTGAACTTGGGCCGCAGCGGTGAGAGTGCCGAATCCTAACCACTAGACCACCAGGGACACAGGGAAAGGCCCTCTCCCATCTGTGGCGTGCCCGCAGCGCGACCGACGTCGGCTCTTAAAGCGGGGCCGAGCTCGGCAATCTTGAATTGAGACAGAGACTCATCCACCCACGATTTTAAAACTGCAGTAACCCGTTGAAGACACGACCCCGCCTGCCGTCGTCACTTAGATCTAACCCGTAAAAGAATCACTGCTACAACAGCTTCCGCTACGCAATGGTCAGCCACCTGGGGGAGGAACCGTGGTGTGAATGACTGGAAGGACACAACAGGGAAACCCACGAGTTTCAGTGTCATACAGACTAGTTTCGCTTGACAGAAAATGAAATCACAAGTAGCCAGTGTGTCTGTAAAGGCTCTCCAGGAAAATTTCTCACGCTTCTGCTGAACTGCTGCTTCATCTACGCAGGGGCCCCCGCCTTCTTAATCAAGGAGTCCAATGGCAGCATTTGTCGCAAGTGCTCGTCAGTTCCCACACAGTCGGGGAAGAGCCCGGGACTTGATGAGGACAACGACAGCCAGCTTGGCATTGTTTTCCTCGGCACCTATCAATTATCACAGCAGGGTATGACGTCCCCGGGGCGTGGGGTGTGAGTGAGGGACAGGAAGCAGGCAAGAGACAGAGAAAGCCAAGAGCCACCACACCCTGTTGCTTGCCAGTATTCACACAATTACGGCCCTCAGCTGATACCCCTTTACAAGCGGGAGACCCTGCTCCGCGTCCAGCCCGAGTGCAAAAGGCCCCGGCGAGATTTGAACTCGCGACCCCTGGTTTACAAGGCCAGTGCTCTAACCCCCTGAACTATGGAGCCACAAGGCTCCAGACCCTGACTCACGCACACACAAACGTACCGAGTCACGCAGCTGGCTACATGTGGGAGACACGGTGCCCGGCTCAGCTACACAATGGAGAAAGCAAAGAAAGGACGCCACGGCGAAGCTGAAGTCTTGCACAGGCCCATGGACGTCGCCCCAGCTCTCGTGTGGTTCCATGGTGTAATGGTTAGCACTCTGGGCTTTGAATCCAGCGATCCGAGTTCAAGTCTCGGTGGAACCTGTTGTGGGTGACATTGAAATCAGGACCTGTGTATGGGATCGTGGGCTGCTTTCCTTGCGTGCTCTGCTGTGGGCAAAGAAACCTGCTTTTACTCATCAGCCTTTCTAGGACCTGCAAGATATCACCCACTACTGCAGACGATTGAGTGTACAGCAGACATGCGTGTATTTTATGACAGAGGTTCCTGCGTCGTCAAAATACCCGGAACACCTCCTCCGAGTTCAACGTCTTGCACGGCTCTAAGGGTAACAAACGGGGTGTGGGAAAAAAGGCCACACTTCCCTGACCAGGAATCGAACCCGGGCCGCGGCGGTGAGAGCGCCGAATCCTAACCACTAGACCACCAGGGACACGGGGAAAAGCCCTCTCCCGTCTGTGGCGTGCCCGCAGTGCGACCGACGTCGGCTCTGAAAGCGGGGCCAAGCTCGGCAATCTTTAATTGGGACAGAGACTCATCCACCAGCGATTTTAAAACTGCAGTAACCCGTTGAAGACACGACCCCGCCTGCCGTCGTCACTTAGATCTAACCCGCAAAAGAATCACTGCTACAACAGCTTCCGCGACACAATGGTCAGCCAACTGGGGGAGGAACTGTGTTGTGAAAAACTGGAAAGACACAACAGGGAAACCCACCAGGTTCAGTGTCATACAGACTAGTGTCGCTTGACAGACAAAACTTGCAGTACAAGATTTCTAAAGATTCTTCACAATCACAGGAGTTACAGCCATCACACATCGGTGGGTTAACACTCACACACACAAAGAAAACCACATCGCCCAGCACAAAGAAGAAAACAAGACTTACACCAAGTTGAGAGCACTTTGCCGCTGGGGGAACGGAATCACAACTGTCTTCGATATTGACGCCAGGCTTTCCCTACACAAGGCCAGAACCAGACCGTGAAAAGATGGCTCCGGGATGCCCGCGCTGCTCAGGTCGAGCCCGTTATGCCAAAGCAGCCTGTGGCGGGCAATGAAAACTCAAGCAGCCAGTGTGTCTGCTTCCTGGTCTGCAAAGGCTCTCCAGGAAAATCTCTCTTGCGCTTCTGCTGAACTGCTGCTTCATCTACACAGGGGCCCCCGCCTTCTTAATCAAGGAGTCCAATGGCAGCATTAGTCGCAAGTGCTCGTCAGTTCCCACACAGTCGGGGAGGAGCCCGGGACTTGATGAGGACAACGACAGCCAGCTTGGCATTGTTTTCCTCGGCACCTATTAATTATCACAGCAGGGTGTGACGTCCCCGGGGCGTGGGGTGTGAGTGAGGGACAGGAAGCAAGCAAGAGACAGAGGAAGTCAAGAGCCACCACACCCTGTTGCTTGCCAGTAATCACACAACTATGGCCCTCAGCTGATACCCCTTTACAAGTGGGAGACCCTGCTCCGAGTCCAGCCCGAGTGCAAATGGAGGGCAAAAGGCCCCAGCGAGATTTGAACTCGCGACCCCTGGTTTACAAGACCAGTGCTCTAACCCCTGAGCTATGGAGCCACGAGGCTCCAGTTCCTGACTCACGCGCACACAAACGTACCGAGTCAAGCAGCTGGCAACATGAGGGAGACACGGTGCCCGGCTCAGCTACACAGCGGAGAGAGCAGAGAAAGGACGCCACGGCGAAGCTGAAGTCTTGCACAGGCCCATGGAAGACACCGAAGATCACCAAGGGAATCGACAGTCGCCCCAGCTCTTGTGTGGTTCCATGGTGTAATGGTTAACACTCTGGACTCTGAATCCAGCGATCCGAGGTCAAATCTCGGTGGAACCTTTTGTGGGTGACATTGGAATTGGTGTCTGGAATGCCAAACGGGAATTCCCGCTGAAATAAACGGGGTGGGGGGAAAAAAGGCCACACTTCCCTGACCGGGAATCGAACCCGGGCCGCGGCGGTGAGAGCGCCGAATCCTAACCACTAGACCACCAGGGACACGGGGAAAAGCCCTCTCCCGTCTGTGGCGTGCCCGCAGTGCGACCGACGTCGGCTCTGAAAGCGGGGCCAGGCTCGGCAATCTTTAATTGAGACAGAGACTCATCCACCAGCGATTTTAAAACTGCAGTAACCCGTTGAAGACACGACCCCGCCTGCCGTCGTCACTTAGATCTAACCCGCAAAAGAATCACTGCTACAACAGCTTCCGCGACACAATGGTCAGCCAACTGGGGGAGGAACTGTGTTGTGAAAAACTGGAAAGACACAACAGGGAAACCCACCAGGTTCAGTGTCATACAGACTAGTGTCGCTTGAAAGACAAAACTTGCAGTACAAGATTTCTAAAGATTCTTCACAATCACAGGAGTTATAGCCATCACACATCGGTGGGTTAACACTCACACACACAAAGAAAACCACATCGCCCAGCACAAAGAAGAAAACAAGACTTACACCAAGTTGAGAGCACTTTGCCGCTGGGGGAACGGAATCACGACTGTCTTCGATATTGACGCCAGGCTTTCCCTACACAAGGCCAGAACCAGACCGTGAAAAGATGGCTCCGGGATGCCCGCGCTGCTCAGGTCGAGCCCGTTATGCCAAAGCAGCCTGTGGCGGGCAATGAAAACTCAAGCAGCCAGTGTGTCTGCTTCCTGGTCTGCAAAGGCTCTCCAGGAAAATCTCTCTTGCGCTTCTGCTGAACTGCTGCTTCATCTACACAGGGGCCCCCGCCTTCTTAATCAAGGAGTCCAATGGCAGCATTAGTCGCAAGTGCTCGTCAGTTCCCACACAGTCGGGGAGGAGCCCGGGACTTGATGAGGACAACGACAGCCAGCTTGGCATTGTTTTCCTCGGCACCTATCAATTATCACAGCAGGGTATGACGTCCCCGGGGCGTGGGGTGTGAGTGAGGGACAGGAAGCAGGCAAGAGACAGAGAAAGCCAAGAGCCACCACACCCTGTTGCTTGCCAGTATTCACACAATTACGGCCCTCAGCTGATACCCCTTTACAAGCGGGAGACCCTGCTCCGCGTCCAGCCCGAGTGCAAAAGGCCCCGGCGAGATTTGAACTCGCGACCCCTGGTTTACAAGAGCAGTGCTCTAACCCCTGAACTATGGAGCCACGAGGCTCCAGACCCTGACTCACGCACACACAAACGTACCGAGTCACGCAGCTGGCTACATGTGGGAGACACGGTGCCCGGCTCAGCTACACAATGGAGAAAGCAAAGAAAGGACGCCACGGCGAAGCTGAAGTCTTGCACAGGCCCATGGAAGTCGCCCCAGCTCTCGTGTGGTTCCATGGTGTAATGGTTAGCACTCTGGGCTTTGAATCCAGCGATCCGAGTTCAAGTCTCGGTGGAACCTGTTGTGGGTGACATTGAAATCGGGACCTGTGTATGGGATCGTGGGCTGCTTTCCTTGCGTGCTCTGCTGTGGGCAAAGAAACCTGCTTTTACTCATCAGCCTTTCTAGGACCTGCAAGATATCACCCACTACTGCAGACAATTGAGTGTACAGCAGACATGCGTGTATTTTATGACAGAGGTTCCTGCGTCGTCAAAATACCCGGAACACCTCCTCCGAGTTCAACGTCTTGCACGGCTCTAAGGGTAACAAACGGGGTGTGGGAAAAAAGGCCAGCGGTGAGAGCGCCGAATCCTAACCACTAGACCACCAGGGACACAGGGAAAGGCCCTCTCCCATCTGTGGCGTGCCCGCAGCGCGACCGACGTCGGCTCTTAAAGCGGGGCCAAGCTCGGCAATCTTTAATTGAGACAGAGACTCATCCACCCGCGATTTTAAAACTGCAGTAACCCGTTGAAGACACGACCCCGCCTGCCGTCGTCACTTAGATCTAACCCGCAAAAGAATCACTGCTACAACAGCTTCCGCGACGCAATGGTCAGCCACCTGGGGGAGGAACCGTGGTGTGAATGACTGGAAGGACACAACAGGGAAACCCACGAGGTTCAGTGTCATACAGACTACTGATGCAGATCAGCTACGACAGCCGACAGCAAAGAACATGGCTGCCGCCGTCACTTCAGAAGTTTTGTTAAGACCTTTACAGAGCTGCTGGGCAATTAAATCATTTACCTGCTGCCCTTAGACTTCTGAGCGCCCTAACCCTCCTCCTCCCCATCCTCGTACTGCTGGAGAAAGATCTCTCCAGCTCCTGACTCGTATCCTGGACCATTCGCCATTCCCAGACTGCGCTCCAGTGAGGGAACTCTGCTCACAGCCCTGCAGGTGGACAAAGGGGGTGGAGTTGGGATTTCTTTGTGAATTGTATAGGTGATTCTCTGGTTAGTTCTGATCGTTTCCTTAATCTTACATGTAGACTTCGTGGTCTGTCATTACTTGGTTCAGTCTCTCACCTCGTGTGGATTGGCAGAACATTAGTAATTCTCCATTTCCAAGGCACGAGCTTGAAGAATCATCAAGTGTTTCTGAATAACATCTGTTTCCTTGGGTACAATTGGTAGGATATTGTAGGTCCCTGGGGAATTAATCTTCAATTACTTCAAAACACCTCCTTCTCTCCGATAATGCAGTTTAATTCTTCTCTTCTTCTGTCTGAACAGCTTTTTGTTCTAAAATATTCATTTAGCCAGTTACAGTTACCCCAAAATTTCCCATTTTAATATTAAATTTACCTTCATCTCTATTGGGATCCTTTTCTCTCCTGGCTGTTCTTGGCAGGATGGAATAAGCTGGAAGTTGGATCCTGCAGAAGAGACAGAATCATATTTATCCTCTAAGAATACATAGCAAGCCTTAATTAAATACTTCTCCTAACTAAATTTCATCTTTAAATCATGACGGGAATATTGTATCAAGATTTTTATCAATATATATTTAGAAATTAATCAAATTAATCAATTTCAATAATTTAGGTTTCTTGATTAATAATTAATTGATGATGAAAACTTGTAGAGGGCCTTTCTTCATTTTGTAGTGGCTACTACTGCTAATGGTCTCTTCTTATTCATAACCTTTCTTTTGTTCATATTTTCAACATCTGTTTTACACCTTCGAGATCTAAGCCTCTCTTCACAGCTCTGGCAAGAAAGACGGATCCATCAGAGGATACTTGGAGCGCCTGAAAATTGAACTGAAACAACAGTGACACCTAGTGGTGTGCCACTGCATGCAGGGGTTTATTTTGAAGATCACCAGTATCTTTAAATGACCTGCATGAAATTGAACTCTCAATACGCTTCAGTACACACACAGGTTAGAAACAGCCCAGTCTTTCAGGAAGAGACAAAGTACTGCAGAAGGAATGTACCAGAAGTTGTCTCTTTTAGAATTACAGCAATACATTTTTCTGTTGTCAGCTACATATGTGCACACAGCACTAGGGTTAGGGATAGTTTAGAACTGTACTAAAGTAGGGCTTCTGTTTTCAAGGAATTCTACTGAGGTGCAAAAATCTATTAACTCCATAAGAGCTTTCAAATTAAAGGGTTTAAAAGGGGGGCATATTACCCTTAACCCACCTGGTGCTGCAATTTCTCTCTCCTTCTCCGGATCTGTGTGAAGTGGGGATGCAATTTAATTCCAGTTTGTAATCAGTGGGGGTTACAGCAAAAACAATCACCCACAATTTTCCTCTCTGCTGCCCTGATCTGTGTGCAGTGGGGCTGCTGTGTGTCACTTCACTGGGTGAAGTCCAGTACCCCAGATCACCCCCAATCCCCCTGGTGCAGCAGTTCCTCTCTGCTGCCCTGATCTGTGTGCAGTGGGGCTGCTGTGTGTCACTTCACTGGGTGAAGTCCAGTACCCCAGATCACCCACCATTCTCCTGGTGCTGTAGTCTCCATCTCCTGCTGTGATCTGTGTGCAGTGGGGCTGCTGTTTGTCTCCCAGGAGGGGCTGCACCTCACTGGCAGGTACAGGTTTTGCCATCCCCTGCTGCTGCACCTGTACCCAGGATCCCAAAGAGTGTCTGCTGACTGTCCAGGTCTCTTCAAAGCAGCAGCACCCAAAAAGCTGGAAGAAGCTGCCAAACTGGTCCCATTAAGCCAGTAAGGAGCGGGTGCAGAAAGGCGCTGAGTGTTACCCAGGTGGGGCTGCACTTCACTGGGGAGAGTGGAGCCTCTCCTGTATGTGATTGTCTTTGGGGTCCTTTGGGTTGGAAGGAGCTTCATAGATGCAAGAACATATTGTTATTTTAAAAAGTTTAAGATCTACTGGAGTTTTAATAGCTGTCAGTAGTCTCACTGATACTTCTTGACTAATGGAGAAAACTGTACAGATTTTTTATTTTCACCAAAATCCCAGTGTCTTCATTAACAACACACAAATGTACCCGTAGAGACTGTCGGTATTAGACAGACTTTGTCTTTTAAAGTCAGGTACAGCTGTCGGCCCCATTGCGGGATAATCACACAATTCGGATAACAATACAGGAATATTAAGGGGCAGAGCGGTGGCTCAGGATCTGCGCCTGTGGCTGGCAGGTTACCAGATCAAATCCTGCGGCTGGCAGACGAATCTTACTCCGGTGGGCCCCTGAGCAAGGCCCTTCACCCCAACTGCTCCAGGGGTGCTGTACAATGGCTGACCCTGCGCTCTGACCAGCAGGCTCTCTCCCTGTCTGTGTGTCTGTGTGCCTCATGGAGAGCAGGCTGGGGTATGCAAAGAGATCATTCCTAATGCAAGAAATTGTCAAGGGTTAATAAAATGATTATTATTATTATTATTATTATTATTATTATTATTATTATTATTATTATTATTATTATTATTATTAACGCCTGTCAAAGGAGACTGAGCTGTTCTCTGTGTTACGGCCAGGGTCTGGGGTCTCTGTCAGGTCTTGTAGCAGACCCTCTGCGATGAGGTAAGAGCTGGAGGAAGCAGGGGGGTGGTAAAAGGGAACACAGAGGGGTTTAATAGTGCACAGAATAACAGTGACAGTCCGTGAGACAGTGAGCGGGGAAGACAAAGAACGGCAACCAAATCTGAGCAGGTCCAGAGGCAGGTTAGGGCTCAGTGTGGGAGTCCATCAGCAAGAAATCCATCCTGGGACGCGACAAGGTTAAAATCCCTGAGAGGGGGGAGCACACAGACAGAAAAAACATGGAGGTCCAAGGGTGACGGTCCTCCAGACCCCGGGCTCAGGAAACAGGGGGTGTCGGGGTTGAGGCCTGTGCCCTCAGGAGATGGACGTAAGGTTTCCTGGTGCCAGGGGGGCCTCGCCACATCTGTACCCTAATGTTGAGCCCCGGGGGCTGGAGGAGCTGGTCTTTAAATAGCAGTACACATAACAGGGTACACCTGGGGAACACAGCAACAATCACAGGAATGATGACAGGAGTAGTGGAGCGCCCTCTAGGGGAGGAATGTCATCTGTGAGACTCTGAGGCTGGATTCTAGCAGTTTGATAAACAGTACAAGGATTAACATGTATAAACTCAAGAAAAAATGTCTTTCTTCGATTTACTCTAGTTGGCTGAGTGACACCCCCAGCAGTATTCAATGCAATATAATCAATCATTTATTCAGGCATAAAAGAAAAGCACAAAAGGGGACATCTCAGGTGAAACTACAGCGAAGAAGAGAAACTGACCAACTAGCAGAAACGGAAATCCCAGCCATTCAAATGCACGATGAAAGTTATGCCTAGATTGGGAGACAAGTGTACCAGTTGTTTGTTGGTATCAGAGTTTGCTTGATATTGGAGTGCTGAGCCAAGTCAGGAAACAAATACAGATTAATTCCAAGAACCGCTTCAGGAGAGAGCAGAGGGTAGCAGGGATATTGACCAGTGAGGGAGAGAGGAGTAGCCAGGATATAAAATGGAAAATGCTAGCAGGGACATAAAGCACATGAGGACAGAGCAGGTGAGAAAGTTCCTTTTTACTGACCAAACCATCTTAGTTTGGAATGTGATCTTTTTAATCTTTTCTCTGTGTTTTTAATAATTAACAACATCTTACAATCCAGACATTTTCTAACTGCTTTATCCTATTAATTCAGGGAGGACACACTGTACTTCTCCTGAGTGCAGTTTTAAGTGGGACACAAGGGTTTACAGCGCTGCTCTTACAAACAGCGTAAACAAAACCTGGTAGATACACAATATGTTGTAACAATCAACCTTGGTAATGATTGCCGAAGTTTGAGTTACAGAAAAATAAAACATGTGAAGTGAGTCGGATACAATTATTTCATATAAAGGCTCTGGAAATAGACAGGACCGTGCTGGGGACATTAAAAGATAATATGTACTGAGACGAGCTGCAAAATGTTTAGTAAACAATAAGCAAATACATAAAATAAGTCTTTCCTCCTTGGTGAAACATCTCCTTTCACTGAGTAGCCAGTATTAATTCCAGTTTAAAAACGAGCACACCGCCTCTGCTAACCGAAACAGCAGCAGGAAAACAGTTTCCAAACAAGTATGAAACCTTCAAGTACAGCACTTCCTGCTTTCACGAATAACCAAATAATAGTAGGTATTTTTTCCCTACAAGTTAATTTGATCCCAAATTCCGTTCACGAGCAAACCTAGTTCTTGAACGGATGACATTCCAATTCAAAGAAGCACAATCAGCCATTTTCTCACTTTTCTGTGTCAAAGTTTAACTGCACCTGAATGCTATAGTATTGTATATACATACATAATGCATATACAATATACAGACGAACACAGGACTGGGCCCGCCCACTCGAGAGCGGCTCGATTGAGTCTTAAAGGTGCAGGACACAATTAAAGGACAGTTTGAACACATGCAGGGGTTTTATTTATACATTTCTAATCAGCTTTTAATACCACCCAACCACACTTGTTAGTTGGGGTATTTCAATTTTTTGATCGAGAACTTAATTTTGTAGCTTGCGTTTTAAATGTAGGTGGAACAGTGAAGCAGTGCTGCCTAGCAGCAGTGAGGCCCTGGGTTCAAGTCTTGGGGTGCTGTCTGTGTGGAGCTTGAATGTTCTTACACCGTTCGAGTGGGTTTCTTCTGGGTGATCTCAGAGTTCAAAGACGTCCTGGTAGGTTCATTGGCTTCTGGGAAAATTGGCCGTGCTGTGAGTGTGTCTGTATCTATGTGTGCCCTCTGTCCCATCTAGGGTGTACCCTGCCTTGTGCCTGTTGCTTGCTGGCATGGCATAGACTCCAGCTCCCCATAAAGTGGGTAGGTAATGGATGGAAACATAGACACAACAACTTGTTAGAACTTTAAAAGTACTTGTGTAAAAGAACAGGCACTGAACCTATATTATTGTTAACATTTAATTAACCACACATTCTTTGCTCTTGGGCTTCTGCAGATTCTGAACTGGCCAGATGGGTCGAGTGTTGCTTCGTCTATACTTCTTTCTATGTTGCCTTGTCACTTCCTCATATCACCCTCTGAGCCTGTCTCACGCAAACAGACATGCTATCCTAAGGACGCAATGTCTCTCGCAGCTAAAACCTGCTGGCTCCTTCTCTGCCTGACTCTGCTGCTTCGCCCTCAAGGTAAGATACAGGTTTAAATAAACCAATTAGTCATTTCTCTGTAAATGTAGTTATTTTTTAAACAATTGTGGTGGTTTTAGGTAAAGGAGCATTAACAGTTATTTGGGCCTCAAAATTAAGGAAGTGAGACAAATATAAAATTTCACACAAATTTACAGTCCGCCTTACGTTTAGTTAAACTGTGTAGCAAAGGTTCTCTTTCTAAAAAGCCACATCGTTTTTAAAGTGTAAATATGGTGTCCTCCCAACATATTGGGACAGCAAAGTTAGACCTTATCCGTGCTTTAAAGTTAAGCAAACTGTATTTGTGATCATGAGATAAACTTCAATCTCTTTAAGGCAATCAAACTTGACTTGTAAAATGCTGCTCAGGGGCATTTAAACCCAGAGATTGACTGGGCCAGTCTAACAATATCATGTCCAGAGGGATTCTCTCGTTCCCTTGGCCTCATGTTTTGGGTTGTTGTCACACTGCCTGGTGAAGTGCTATGGAAGCACTTTCTTGGGTTCATGTCCCACTGGTTTCTGTACAATATAAGACCCTCCCAGCACAGTCTGCTCTTTAACACTGACGCACAACTGGGAGAACTGCTTCTCTGAACTGGATACTGCATCACTGAGACACGAGCTCAGCCTAAGGAGATTAATATTCCTCCAAATATAAGCACACAGCCCTTCATCTCTGTATTTACCTCTGGTCCTTTGTAAAGTAACACCAGTTGTGTCCAAGTTCAGAGAGCCAGCTGAATTTCTGGAGCTCTGTTGCCATAGCAACAGTGAGACAGTATGTTAAGATACTTTTAATAAAGGCCATGTAGAAAGTGTTAAAATAGTTTTATCTAACTTGAAATAGCTGAGCTTCTGAAGAGAAAAGAGTCTCTGTTGACCTTTTTTAAAAGTGGTGTGAGAAAACTTGTCTCATTTTAGGTATTTCTCTATGAGCCCTGACAAGGGCTGTGTCATCAGCATACGTATTAAGATGTCTCTGTGTGTGTTTGCTCTTACAATCGCTAGGGTACAGAATATAGAGTAGGAGGGACAAGACACAGCAGGTGAAAATAATATCCAGAAATATATAGAATCAGGGGAGAGGTGTGAGTAATCTGTACAAAATTGGATAAGATCTAACTAGCAATTAATCTGTCATTGAGAGCTGGTGGAAGTCAGTACTTTTGCCCAGGACTGTGCAGGTGTGAGTGCTGCTGGGCTGGTCAGTGACAGAGCTGCTGGTTTCTTTTCCAGGAGCTGTGATGGGGGAACATGTGATCACTCAGGTCCCGAGTCTGGTCCATAGGACTGAGGGGCAGTCGGTCACTCTCAACTGTACTGTCCGTAATACAAGTGCTGGAGCAACAAGGTGGAGCAGAGACACAGGCAGAGGCAGACAGCCCTTCTTCAATACAGGAGGTGGGGCCAGTGACCCCCGCGTGGCCTTTATATTAGAGAACCATCTAACAGACAAGTCCATCAGAATAGACAACCTGACCCTGGGGGACTCTGGGGTCTATTACTGTGACAAGTACAGACCAGGTCCCTCCAGTGAGATCGCAATCCCAGGACCAGGAGTGACTCTGACAGTGACAGGTGAGTGTCTTCAATCTCACTCCAGTCTCTCCAGGATCAGAGCTCTCCCAGGGGCAAGAACAGATAACCTCAATAACCAGAGCTGCTCCAGCATTCCCCCAGGCCTGATCCTGAGAGGTGAAGGTACTGTACATCACACTGGAGAAAAGACAGGCTTTTAAAAATCTCTGGAGAGAAAAAGGTGTTGTAGTCACAGTGTGTCAGTGTTGTACTCACAGTGTGTCTCTTACGCCCCAACGAGCTCCAGCACTGCCGCGTTAGCTCCACCAATTACCAATGCGCATTCCACACACGCTGGAGACTCACTGGGGTCATCCTCTACGAGATCAGGCCGGGCCTATCAGGCCAATTAGGGAACCTCACACAGTATTTAAGCCCTGAGGAACCATTGAGTCACTAACCCTGCTTTGAGTTTGTCTCAGTTTTGGGATCTCAGAAGCATTTCTCAGTGTTTCTTAATCCTCAGTTTCCAGTTCCTCTGTCATTGCCACTAATCATCTCTTCATCACCTCAGGCCTCTGCTCTGCCTGCTTCAGCTGCGCAGCTACTGCCTCAGCTGTTTCCTCAGTCTCAGCTCTGTTTGTCCTCTTCAGCGCTGTCAGCAAATAAATTATTTTGATTGCCGCATATCTTGGCTCCTTGACTCTAATTTTCACCGAGCCCGTCTCAACACCTTGTTGGGCCCGGCGTAACAGTGTCAGCGTGAGTCAGTGTTGTAGCTACTGTGTGTTAGTGTGCGTAAGTGTTGCAGTTCCAGTGTGTTAGTGTTGTTGTCACAGTGTGTCAGTGTGAGTTATTGTTATAAACAATGACACACCACATCCCTGCAATTCTTAGCATCTCTAATGACCAAGTAGGGTGTTATGCTGTGCTGAAGCACATCTTTTAGTACGATCTTGTACTGTACTGTTCTTGTACAGCTCCAAATCTTGAATTCACTCCTTGCTTTAAAAAAATACTGTGGTGAAATTCAAAGAACGCTTAAGTACGCTTTTCCCTTTTTTAAAATGAGAATTTGATTTATCTTCTCTAGATTATAAAGAGAGGACAGAGACCCAAGCTCAAATTTCCCTGAATAATTACAGACTATTGAAAGTTAATAATACACAGAAAATATTAAAATTATATTTAGTGCTCAGTTGCCTATAGGAAGAGATATGACCTTTCTCCCTGTAGAGCAGAATAGGGGTTGATGTAGTCTCCCCAAGTCTACAGTGGGGTCTCTGGCTGTAGTCTTGTCTTCTGCTGTTTCCCTTCTCTGTTCTCTCTTGCACCAGGCACAGGGTGGTTTCTGAAACCCAAAGGATTTAAACCCAGTCCAGCAATCAGAGCTGTGCTGGACCTGTGTGCTTCATCCCAGCCAGTGACACGGACACACAAGGGGCAGAGCACTCAAACAGTCTGATCGTGACACATGAGACACAAAGCAGACCCCACAACCTGCTGTCCACCCTCATGAGCTCAGCTCCAGGCACAAACACAGTCAGTGGCTTCATGAGAAGACCTGATCCACCGGGAATTCTAAGAAAGCCAGAAGAATAAAAACAAGAGAACAAGAAGGAAGTACATATAGAATACGTAGAATAAAAACAAGCAGGAAGTACGTATAAATATATTTGGGAAAATAAATGGAAAAGGAAATATTATAATTGAAAAGGAAAAAGAACACTACTAATATAAGTTATACTGTAGTTATTAGTTACAATATTTGAACATGTTAATAATGCATATAAGCAAGACCTTTTACACTACCACTCTGAGAAATTGAAAACTCTGGACTTTTTAACTCTGGTCTCAAGACATATCTGTTTAGTCAGGCTTTTTATCCATGATGTCTCTTCTCCTTTTTCTATCTATCTTTATTTCTTTATTTCTATATAATGTTGTTTTGATTTTATTTCTCATGTTTTTGTGAGCTTTTTGTTTTTACCTTGAAAAGTGCCACTTTAACACTGTAGGTTGACATGGGCACTGAAATAACTCCTTCTAACCCCTGATGTTGTAACCAGAGTGCCAGTCAGCCTCTCTCTTGTGCTGCAGTAAGACTACACAGTCCAGAGCTCCAGGGCCCTAGTGCTGGCAGAGTCGTGGTGCCAGGAAGCATCAGTCTGAACTGCAGTGTGATTGGACCTCAGGGCACGGTCCTGTCCTGGAGAAAGAACAGTAATCGAATCAGGGAGAAACCGAAGGGGCAGCTCGGCAGTGTCTTCAATCTGGACATTACAGCAGAAGACATCAGTAATAACATCACCTGTGAAGCATCGCACTTTAATACAAGCAAGGAAAAGACCATACAACTCAGAGACCACATCGGCAGTGAGTACAGTAATACTACTGACAGAGAGAGGGGTTAATACAGCACAGACACACTGACTGGACACTACAGTACATTAACACTGCACTGAGAGAGAGGGGTCAATACAGTACAGACACACTGACTGGACACTACAGGACATTAACACTGCACTGAGAGAGAGGGGTTAATACAGTACAGACACACTGACTGGACACTCCAGTACATTAACACTACACTGAGAGAGAGGGGTTAATACAGTACAGACACACTGACTGGACACTCCAGTACATTAACACTGCACTGAGAGAGAGGGGTTAATACAGTACAGACACACTGACTGGACACTCCAGTACATTAACACTGCACTGAGAGAGAGGGGTTAATACAGTACAGACACACTGACTGGACACTCCAGTACATGAACACTGCACTGAGAGAGAGGGGTTAATACAGTCCAGACACACTGACTGGACACTCCAGTACATTAACACTGCACTGAGAGAGAGGGGTTAATACACTACAGACACACTGACTGGACACTCCAGTACATTAACACTGCACTGAGAGAGAGGGGTTAATACAGTACAGACACACTGACTGGACACTACAGTGGATTAAGAGAGAGGGTGGAGAGGTGAAGGAGGAGGAAGGAAGACATTGAAGAAATAGAGAACCCACAGAGGAGAAGTGTTTAAGCCCCGTCATCCTCTATGCTGTTTCTGCAAAAATAAAATAAACTTCACCTTTTCCCAGGAATAGAAATAGAAATAAAGAGTAAGAGCCTGCTGGCAGTTTTGAATTAGTGGAGTGGCGAGTGTGAGTCCCTGTAGCCTTCTGCCTGTCTCTCAGGATGAGCTCTAGACAGGTATGTAGATGCCATCAGCATTTAAACCTGAGGACAGGAGGCACTACTTTACACAAAGGGTTGTGGGAGCATGTTGCCATTCTGGGCTGTAGGTTGTGAGCTTTTTCTTACTAGGTTTTGTGGTTGGACAGCCGGTGCGTGCTTTTTGCCATCTCTTTCTCTGTGTGTGTTCACACGGAGGAAGCTGATGTAAGAACATGACCCAGGTCACAGACGAGAGGAGTCCTTTGGCCCATCTGGCTCGTTCAGTCGTTAATTGATAATAGCTTCTCATCTAGCTGTTTCTTAAAAGAAACTGTAGTATCGGCTTCAACAATATGCCCGAGCAGGTTGTTCCACACTCCCGCTCTGCTTTGTGTACAGTGGTGTCTAAACCTTTTTTAAATTATTTGGAAACGTGGTGTGTCTAGGTAGCTTCTTTTTAAGAATCATTAGGAGTGAAAGTGTGCACTGTGAGGTACAGAAGAACGCAGGGTCTTCAGACAGGTCACAAGCAAGAGGCGGCCATTCCACCTGTCATAGTGATCCTGACAGATCTCCAACACATCAGTGACCCACCCCACCCTGACAACCCCTCTGCAAGCAGGAACCCCAGATTTCCCCCGAACCTGTCCCGCAGCTCCCTGCAGCTCAGACACAGGCAGGAGCAGAGATCTTCATCTTCCTCACTGTCCCTGGGCTCAGACACAGGCAGGAGCAGAGCTCTTCATCTTCCTCACTGTCCCCAGGCTCTGGGACACAGGCAGTGGAAGTCTGACACCCAAAAGTAACATGTGTCAGGAAGGAAAGTCATGTACACCTCGGGTGTTATCTTTCACTTGAAAGAATTTTGACCAGGACATGAACATCTCTCGTTCCTGCTACTGAGTTACAGTAGTACACTTGCGCTCCATCCTCCTGACTAGCTGTGCTGATTTACACTGTGATGCTATCTTAACACACACACTGCTACCTGTACCTAGCAACTCCTGTCATACTGATCAGTCTTCCTTGTCTGGTGACGCAGTGTCTGGTGACTGTCTGTCCACAATCTTCTTCTCCCTTAGATTCTGTCTCCTCATCCTGACTGCTTGTCCACTGCCTGTCCACCTGTCAATCCCCTTCCTTATGCCGATCAGATCAGATTCCTTTGCTGCTGCCATCATTAGTAATATTATCAATCCAGCATCTATGCCAGGTCTACAGGCAATTATGCATGACAAGATTAAGACATCTTCCTGTGCACTTTCCCGCTGCAACCTCAAAGCAAAAGCCAGCAGCTTTCTAATGACATCCAAGAGGAATTCTTTTTTTATTAATACCCCTTTAAAATATCACTACATTTTTCATGTACAACTACATTTTTAGTTCTGCAATCAAGCATTTTAATGTCAAAGGTTACGGGCTGAAGATAGTGTCAATAACATGTCTGAAATTATTTTCCTTTTCTTTTATTTTGTTTGTATGTATGCTTCCAATGTATTATAACCTTTGAAAAGTTCTTAGTATATTATGAAATGCACTGTATGTTTAATAATTATTCTGTAACAATAACCAGCTCTTTTGCCAAATGTAATAAAACAGGGTTTGAACATATCCTGATATTAGCTTCAAACTCCTGATAATACATTCCGTAAAAACAGAGTGACATAGGCACAAAACTAAAATCCAAATATTTATTTGCTTAATTAACATTTAACATAATCACAAGAAGTCTGAGTCCAGGACTACTACAATTCAAAGTGACTCTCAGTGGTCCTTCACAAGCCCTTCTGCAAACCTGGGTTCAGGGAGGTCCCGCTGGTTTCTGTATAATATCAGGCCCTCCCAGCACAGTCTGCTCTTTAACACTGACGCACAACTGGGAGAACTGCTTCTCTGAACTGGATACTGCATCACTGAGAGACAAGCTCAGTCTAAGGAAGTTAATATTCCTCCAAATATAAATACAAGCCCCTTTATGTCTACATTTACCTCTGGTCCCTTCTAAACCAAGGAACACCTATTGTGTTGCAGTCCACAAAGACTCAGCTGTATTTCTGGAGGTTTGTTGCCAAAGCAACAGTGACACAGTATGTTAAGACACTTTTAATAAATGACATGTAGAAAAGTGTTAAAATAGTTCTATCTAGCTTGAAATAACTGAGTTTCCTAAGAAAACTTTTTTTTTAAATGGTTTCAGAACACTTGGCCGATCTTAGGTTTTTGTCTGTGAGTCCAGTCCCAATTAATTGTAGGTATTTTCAGAACATTTATCACTTTAAAGACAACTTCTCACACCATTTAGGAAAATCATTTAGAATGGGCCTGTGATGATTTTCTAGGTACTTTAATGAGCTGACAAGGGCTGTGTCATCAGCATACGTATTGAGTGTCTCTGTGTATGTTTGCTCTTACAATTGTTAGGGTACAGAATATAGAGTAGGAGGGACAAGACACAGCAGGTGAAAATACTATCAAGAAATAAATAGAATTGGGGGAGAGGTGTGAGTAATCTGTACAAAATTGGATAAGATAAATCTGTCTTTGAGAGCTGGTAGATGTCAGTACTTTTGCCCGGGACTGTGCAGGTGTGAGTTCTGCTGGGCTGGTCAGTGACAGAGCTGCTGGTTTCTTTTCCAGGAGCTGTGTTGGGGGAAGATCTGATCACTCAGGTCCCGAGTCTGGTCACTGGGACTGAGGGGCAGTCGGTCACTCTCAACTGTACTGTCCGTGATACAAGGGCTGGAGCAACAAGGTGGAGCAGAGACACAGGCAGAGGCAGACAGCCCTTCTTCAATACAGGAGGTGGGGCCAGTGACCCCCGCGTGGCCTTTATATTAGAGAACCATCTAGCAGACAAGTCCATCAGAATAGACAACCTGACCCTGGGGGACTCTGGGGTCTATTACTGTGACAAGTACAGACCAGGTCCCTCCAGTGAGATCGCAATCCCAGGACCAGGAATGAATCTGACAGTGGCAGGTAAATGTCTTCAATCTCACTCCAGTCTCTCCAGGATCAGAGCTCTCCAGGGGCAAGAACAGATAACCTCAATAACCAGAGCTGCTCCAGCATTCCCCCAGGCCTGATCCTGAGAGGTGAAGATACTGTACATCACACTGGAGAAAAGACAGGCTTAAAAATCTCTGGAGAGAAAAAGGTGTTGTAGTCACAGTGTGTCAGTGGGAGTTATTGTTGTAAACAATGACACACCACATCCCTGCAATTCTTAGCGTCTCTCATGACAAAGTTCTTCGATCTTGTACTCGATCTTGTATTGTACTGTACTGCTCTGGTACTGCTCCAAATCTGGAATTCACTGCTTGCTTTAAAAAAAAATATTGTGGTGAAACTCAAATGAACTCTTAAGTACACTTTCCCCTTTTTTAAAATAAAAGGTTGATTTATCTTATATAGATTTTAAAGAGAGGACAGAGACCCAAGGTAGAATTAATCAAGATTCCCTTGAATTACTACAGATTATTGAAAGTTCAAACTACACAGAAAATGTTAAAATAATATTTAGTGCTCAGTTGCCTACAGGAAGAGATACTGTATGACCTTTTCTCCATGTAGAGCAGAATAGGGGTTGATGTAGTCTCCCCAAGTCTACAGTGGGGGTCTCTGGCTGTAGTCTTGTCTTCTGCTGTTTCCCTTCTCTGTTCTCTCTTGCACCAGGCACAGGTTGGTTTCTGAAACCCAAAGGTCTGGTGAGGCAGTGTCTGGTGACGGTGTCTGTCCACACTCTTCTTCTCCCTTAGATTCTGTCTCCTCAGCCTAACTGCTTGTCCACTTCCTGTCCACCTGTCACCCCCCCACAGTGCTGTTAATGTGTCCTTGTCCCAGTCACACTGACCCCTGTCTCTCGCCCCAGCACAGCCTGATGCTTCTCCCAGTGTACAAGCAGCAGTGAGACTGGCAGTGTTTGTACTGGTGACACTGGCTGTGCTGGTTCTGTGCATCTCCCTGTACAGAGCGAGAGGAACTCTACCAGGAGGCAGGTAAGAGACAGGCTCTGGGACAGGCTCTGGCTGATTAATTCTTTCACTTCTCTAACATTGACCAGTCACTTAATCAAATTCTTTGGATGATACCTTGTGTTTGGCAAATCCCTGATGCCTCTGAAATCACTTACATCTCTCCCTGTGCACAGAAGAATGTGACTGTGTTATAAAAATAAAGACGACTATTTCTCCACTGGAAAGGTAAAAACACATTGAACACGAGGGGGTTCTCCTGAGGGCAGTGTGCTGTAGAGGTGATCTTTTAATATCATAACATTTTAATAACAGACACTAAGCAGCTGTGAGGTAAAAATAGTGCTTTTTGACTTTTTACATTTAGGGAACAGAAACAAAACTCTGGCTCATACTTGTGCTCTGCGTGCACTTTTCCCCAAACGTCCTCTATAATATATAGTGCATCTTCTCTTCTTAAAAACAGAACCATCTACCAAAGAGACTTGATCAACAGGTCAGGTCGTTGCCACCTCACTCCCTCCTCCCTCTGGTGCAGAGTGACAGAGGCTCTGCTCTCTTCCCGAACGGCAGAGGTTTCCAGCTCAGTGTTTCACGTCTCTGCACTGCTGTGTTGGTGTTGCTGTGTGCTGGACTGCTGGACTGAACTGCTGTTCTTTCTGTCTTCTGTTCTCACACAGGACTAGGGAAGGAGAAGAGAAGGTGACCGAGGAACGAGACACAGTTTTCTAGATGAACCTGTGTGCACTCTATGTCATCAAAAAACTCAACACCACTGAGCTCCACACTCACAGCCCTGCACACTGATTAACCCTGTCTACATTCAACACCACTGAGCTCCACACTCACAGCCCTGCACACTGATTAACCCTGTCTACACTCAACACCACTGAGCTCCACACTCACAGCCCTGCACACTGATTAACCCTGTCTACACTCAACACCACTGAGCTCCACACTCACAGCCCTGCACACTGAGTGACCCTGTCTACACTCTACACCCTGAACACTCAACACCACAGCTCCACACTCACAGCTCTGCAGACTGAATCAAGTATTTCATCCAGCCATTTTTTGAAAGAATCCGAGATATCTGTTTCAACTGTTAGCTTGTTCCACACACCCACCACCACATGTGTAAAGAATTGTCTTCTGTTCTCAGTTTTAAATGCACATCAGTAGTTTCCGCCTGTGTCCTCTGGGTCATCAGTAAAATGACACAATTGAAATATATCATTTTATTAATCTCTTGCTTGTTGGTTTTGTGTGTGAACCATTAATATTTGAATGTTAATTCAGTGAAATCACGGCTGAAGTATAAAATAAACAGCCTTCTCCTTGGATTACACAAGACTTGACATGATAAAGTTTTCTTTGTAAGGAGAATTTAAGTCACATGTCTAAACTGTGAACTGTGTCTCCAGGGCTCTGTTTCATACTTCATTCTAACTCTGCTTTTGCACATGTGTGGTAACTACTGCACATCATCTCAGGCCTTTTCACTGAAACTGAGTAACCCTTAATTCACTCATGTCAGGGAAACAGCCAAGTGATTTTATTTTAATTACTATCTTCTTACATGTATCTGTTTAATTATTGAACAGTACAGACTAGGGTATTCAAATTTGTAGCATTTATCAATTTGTTAAATGGTTATTCCTTTAATTTATTTACTGTATCATCATAGATTTTTAAATCTATGATATATTTGGTGTGTAATTAGTTTTAATTCAGAGATTCCCTCTATACAAACAGTACAGAAAGTTTCCTTTGTTTTGGATGGGTGTAGTGGTCTTAACACACTGTTTGTTGTCCATCTGTATTAAAGAATAGTACTCATACTTCACATGATGCAAAAGTGCTACTTCTGCTTATAAATTGCAGGGTTGGATAGTTTGTTCCAGTCACCCACCACTCTCTGTGTGAAGTCATTCTTGTTTCCAGTGCTAAATGCTGCCCTAAGGTACTAGTTCTATGTTGGTCCAGAAGTGTTTCAGTACTGTATGTGTCAGGAAGTAAAGTGCTTTCCTCATGTCTTCAGACAGGCAGTACTGGTTTAGTGAAGAACATTTGGCTCATCTGGCTTTTTTGATAGACTACAGCTAAGACAATCTAAAATGTTATCCAACAATTACTTTTAAAAAAGCCTGATTGCAAAACCAGTTTAAAAAAAGCCTTTTCTTTTCACAATGAAGAGGTTGTACAACATTTGTGTTAACCTCTACATGTTACCAAGGGGTGATATGTAGGGTAGGGATGTTACCCCAGTGTCCTGGACAAATTTCCCATTGGCACTTACCAATCATGGCCTCCTAATAATCCCCATCTGTGAACTGGCTTCCTCACTCTGCTCTCCTCCCCAATGAGAGCTGATGTGTGGTGAGAGTACTGGAGCACTATGGCTGCTGTCACATCATCCAGGTGGGGCTGCACACTGGTGGTGATGGAGGGGAGACCCCATTACCTGTAAAGTGCTTGGAGTGGAGTTTCCAGGAAAGCGCTGTATAAGTGGAAGGAATTATTATTATTACCTGAAATGATTGTGGGAAACAGTAAAGCAGTAAAGCATTTCCCGTCGTGAACATTATTAATCTAAATGACTGAGGTCGATTTAATGTGTTTATCTTAGTCGTGGGTTTCTGCAGGAAACACTGAGAGGGGCTGTACGATCGTCAAGACGCCACAGCAGTGGTACTGACGCGCAAAAGGCCAGGTCAAAATTCAACCGCTCTATAAACTTGGTTGTCATGTGTTTCTCTTTCTATATACATTTAGTAATGGGACATACTGAATATAGGTAATAGATTGATACATTAACGTCGATACGTTATGCATTAAAATATCATAATATTGTGGCGCCCTCGCCTGGCGTTGCGGCCGAGGAAGGGCAGGACGGGAGGAGGAGCCACAGGGGGACTGAGGGCTACCGGCCAGCGCGGGTTGACCATCTGGTGCGGTTGCACATTCTTGTGGGCTGTTGGGTTCTCATAGAAATAGTTATTTCTATAATAGGTTTACACCCTTTCATACCCGTACTCACTTAAACGCCCTATCACATGTCCCTGTACCCCAAGTAACCCTAGTTATGCTCTAATTATAATTATATTTTCCGCTGATTTTGCTCCTGTGCCAGCAGCAAAATAAAGAGCAGTTCCCCTGCATAAAAGAGCCTGAATTCTTGTCTGTATCCTCACCGACCCCGTCTCGCTACAAAATAATTCAATTCGGTTCTTAAAGGTTTGTAGACTTGAATTTTGAAATACTCAGAGGATTCTCTAACAGTAAGCACAATTCTGTTGCCATCTTCACACAATCGAATGACTGTGCTGGTAAATGAGCAGAAAATAAAAATAAAATAAAATAAATCCTAGAGCGCTCTCAGAAAGCGTCACACGTCCAGGCGGACGTGAGGTAAATACAGTTCAGCCCAGCTGAGGAGATTCTCAGAGAAACCTCCTTCGAAATACCCCATCACGCGATACGTCAGGCACAAACAAGCTAACAAAAGGGAATCACCTGAAAAATAAAAAACACGTTTTTATCGAAATGACGAGCGATTTGCTCGGACCTGAAGGGAAGAAACCGCCTCGGGAAAAGAGTTTTAGAAATTCCAACAAGAATCTGTCAGAGATAAAGGCTGAGGTAACGAGAAGCATGATTCGGCTGTCTTGATCAGGAAAAAACAATACTCGGTAAAAAAAAACAGACCTAAAAAGTCTGCAATTAAATTTCAGCTTGTTAATGAACGCCTGTAAAAGAGAGACTGATTCGTCCTGACTGTGACGAACCGCCGGGGTACAATATATTTTTTAAAACATATTTTTTTTAGCCTCGCACCTCATGGTTAATGCTGAGCCGGGGTCCCCCAACACCTGGCATGGTGCCCCTTCGAGCCAGAGGCGCGTCCACAGCCATGGTCCCCCACCTTTCACCCAGAGCGCCGGGCACAGGAGACCGACCTGCCTGGCAGCGGCAGTGCTGTCTGGGGCTGTTGCGCTCTGCTTGTTTAACTCGCCTCCCCTGCGGGAATCCGATTGTGGAACTGGGCGTATCCCTAAGATGGGGCTCTCTCTGGATGGGTTGAAGAGAGCGGTCCGGTTTCAAATAACGGTACGCGACGTCCTGCGAGTGTGTAAGAAGGAGAAACGGCGAAAACGTGAGACGTGTCGGATTTGTGTTCTTAGCTGGGGCGTAGGGTTGGGATTGTTGTGGCACCCGTGTTTTTTTGTTTTTGCTTTCTGTTATAGCTTGGTTTAGTATCGAGTAGTAAGTTAGCTTGCGGAAGACTCTTCTATGGTTTGCCACTCCTTTCTCGGGAGACAGGTTTAGCGGGTAATTGGGCTGTAGAACAGTGTGGTTAGTTATCCTACACGTAGTTGTGTGTATTTCCGTCCGTTAAGCACTGGCCCATGTGTACTAGACTGAGCCATTGGGTACATAACGGGGGTCAGGGTGTCCCTGACACCCCAGATGGGGTCCACTTCTCGCACTGACTGCACAGCACTCTGGGGTCCCCCAGAGCGGCTTCTGCCCCCTCCCCACCATTCCTGGTCGGGGTTCACAAGGGCAGCTGAAGCACGAAACACTTGCGCTTTCACGTCGATATGTTACTGGACACGCAATCGAATGACCGTGCTTGGAAACGGACTGAAAGTAAAACGAATAAATCTTACAGGATTCCCAGAAAGTGCCACATGGCGAGCACAATTCTGCTCAGCTGACGGGACACCCCGTGAAAATTCCCACACAATACCAGATTAGACCAGCGACTGAAAAATACTAGTGTCAGAAGTATTGTGAACTTCATCAGAAACATGAAAACAGACAGAACAGAAGGGTTCAAAACAACAAAAAGAGGCCATTCAGCTCTGAGTCATCTGGTCTATGCATGGTACTTAGTAGCTCAGTGATCCAGGATATCATCTTGTTCCACACTCCCACAACTCTTTGCGTAATGAAGTGCCCGCTATGCTCAGTTTTAAGTGCACTTCCATGCAGCTTCCGCTTGTGACCTCTGGTTCCTATTTCCCTGTTGATTCTGAAGAAATCCGCAGGGTTGAGTTGGCCAGGGCCTTGTCAATGAAGAGACCTGGGCATCCTGATGTAACTGCTTGCACATTCTCTGTGAGCCCCTCAGACTCGCGGGCTTCAGGGGTCTCTGTTGCCCTTACTTGCCGAGAGCTCTCCTGGTGTTCATTACGGTCCTGACGTTCATATTATTATTGTATGTTGTATATTAATATTGAATGTTCTTGCTATTGAATCAGCGAGCAGCTAAGCAGATCTTTTATCAAACCAGCTGTCAGTGTTATACCAATTTACGACAAAAATTATACCAGCACTCGGGGCTGCAGAACGGCGCAAAAAGGCAGAGAAAAAAGAAAACCGGCGTAAAAGAACTGAGGTTGCGAACGCACAGTAACTCAGCTAATACCAGAGCCCTAAATAAAGCAGGTATATAATGGAAATAAAACTAATAAAGAAGTAATTAAATACACTTAATGGGCCGCCCACGGTGAAAGTCTGACCGAGGGTGTTCTAACAGCCCCGGGAGACGCGCTGTCCTGCGTGTGTCTGCGGGACCGATCGCCGGCGGAGTCTCAAGCGCCTCAGACTGCAGTTCATATTCCAAAACCATTCAGTTTTCCCGTTACAGGTTGGGCCCAAATCTATTTTTTCTCAGCGGAGAGCTTTTTCACCCTGCTCTCTGCCAGGTGTCCTGCCTCTTGGTTATGTGGATTATCAGACCGCTGGTTCCTTCCAATAATGTGCAAATAAACGGAAATTCATTTGTAGGGTTTTTTCTTTGCATGATGTGCATTTTGTCCCACGCTCAGTAAGCAGTGAGTGGCTATGCTGACTCCACTAGAACAATGTTAAGGAGTGAAAATAATGTTTGAAAACAGTCCTGCACCAGCTACTCTCGGGAGTATGTGCAATCGAATCGCTCTCTGCTAATCAGGTACAATCTCCCTGTTCTGCGTCTCCAGACTGAGTAGCTTGTTCCAGACATCCACAGCCTTTTGTGTAACGACGCATCTCCTGCTCTCGGTTTTAAATGCACTTTCACTTGGTTTTGACAGAAATAAGATAGCGACCTTGAGCACAGAACTGGCGGGGTTCTGTTCGCTGCATTGCTCCCGGAAACAAGCCTGGAGCAGAATAATTCCAAATCTCAACGATGAAAGCGTCAAAAGGGTTTAACCAGGCTCAGTGCCACTTAATGTGACTATTAACCGAACCTTTCCGTCTTGAATGAAGCCCGTTTTTACTGCAGTCCAGCTCAGTTATTCTCTCGAACAGCGGCGAGTTGTGACAAGCCCGAAAGGTACAGTACTTGGCGGGTGTGAGGAGAAACACAGACTCCCAATCTTCTCTCCTGCCTGCGAGTCCGCCATTAGTCTGTTTACAGTCGTTTTACAGCGGTCAGTTGTATACATTTAAAGGAACAAGTAATGGGTTTATTCCCTGCTGGTAAGAAGAAGAAAGAGAACACAGCGTTTCGGCCGTGGAGCCTTCTTCAGGTGTGAGAGAGACAGGGCAGTAGGCAAAGGTAAAGGTTTAAATCTAAGGTAAAGGTAAAGGTTTAAATGATGTCCTCCTGGGATGGCGGTCAAGACGACCAAGTCACAGGGTGAAAAAATAAAAAAACTCCATCATAACTAATTCACAGCTTGTTACACAAAAGAAAGTGGAACTGTCTCTGCATCACCACTATCGCCCCATCCTCTTCCTCTATTGAAAGGGGGTCTCTGGTCTCCTGTTCTCTTCTCTCCCAGAGGAGGGCTGAATCAGTCCTGCCTCCGACAGTCAGTGTCACACTGCGAAGAGACCCTGGGACAGCGGGCACAGGACGATGCAGACACCGTCTCTCCTGATTCTGCTCTCTCTTGCTGGTGAGTACACGGACAGTCTTCCTCGGGTATTTAATTTCCTTGCTGTGCTCCCCTGCCGGACCCCCGGCGGTCTGTCGGACTATCCGTCGACATCACGCAGGAATAGGTTAAGATCAACCGTTTTGTTATTATCTGCGTATGGAAAACGTTAGTTTAACCGGCGAGTTGTACAAAAACTCTACAAAGAACAGGATCGCTGGTTTCCTGACCCGGGTTCGTCATAGACAAATCCAACAGGACGGCTCTGAGTGTGTTCGTCGCAGAAAAGCTCAGTCAGGTTTAACATCTTGCAATTCAAAAGTTCCGAAAAACGATGGTTCTTTCATGGTATTATAATTTTGTTTCGTTTTATTGATTTTTACTGTATTAAAGTAGGATTCTGCATTTTTAAAATCATTGTTTTCAGTCCAGTCTATGTGTGTTCGCCCGTTTGCAAGAACAAAAAACAACATTTTCTTTTTCAGTAGAACAAAATAAACTAAAACAACTAAACCTAATGATCACAAAGAGTCTCGCAAACTTCACGGGTGAAGAAAACAAGAATCCTCATGTTATGACAGAAATGTCAATCAAGACAAATTAAAAGTAAATCAATCTGAATCACTGATGGTTAATTATGATGGTTTTTATGATCAGTATTATGTCAGTAATTATGATTCAGTATCTACAGTATATGATGGAGGAACATTGTTCTTCAAGGTAATAACAGACAAGACGGAAATTCCTGTGTTTAGTATAGGTATATAATATTAGTTAATGTATTATGTACATCGCTGCCGATTATAATACAGCTTTGACAGACTGTATCAGTCGGATTCCCCATTTTCACGGAATTATTTGGGGTTTTACTCTTGAAACAAAATCACAACGCACTGCAGAAACTGTGTAACAATTTTGCACATAGCGTGAGTAATAATGAGGTAACAGTTTACAACATATTTTCTGGAAAACGCATTTTTAAATAAAAAAAGTCATCGTTCAACCTTACAGGTCTGAAACCTTTACAGGTTAATTCACTCTCAGACTCGACAGTTTCGCGCTTCGTCTGGCGCCAACAAGCTATAACACGCCTTTCCAACTGGCTGCGTCGCGTGGCGAGCGTGTTGGGAAGTTTAATACTGTACATCTGTTCCAAAAAACGCAGAACAGTGATTTTCAGTTTAGGGTTTCCATAGGGAAGTTTCTGACTCAAAAACACAATTGCAGAAGTTCAAAGGAGCTAGATGTTTTAAACAAGACAAAATAAATTAATACAATTAAAAAAACAAAACATGTAGAAGCGATGTTCAGAGAGGAAGGAAATATGTTTATGCGATCAAATAAAAATTCACCGCAGGTCTGGTCTTGCCTTAGAGGCAACATCACTTTCCGGATCAGTCTGTTGTAATTGATAGTGGTTCTGCTAGATTAACTCGTTTTTTAGTCCGCCAAGGCGCAGTGTTGTGTGAAATATTGCGGTGTTTAAAATTATGGATTGTAACTCAAATTCTGTTGTCACAGATTTAATAATAATAATAATAATAATAATAATAATAATAATAATAATAATAATAATAATAATAATAATAATCGGACTCTTACTGGGAGTACAGCTAGAGATAATACTTGGGAATATATTTGATTTCATAACGTGTTGAAAATGGTTTTAGAAAGCACGTTTCCTGCTGGGGCTCCAAATGCCTCTCTGAACTGCTCCCTAGCCCAGCGGGAGAAAAGGAACTGAGTCTTTTTAGCGAGGATACAGATCTGGACTGTCGTGATTAAAGACAAGCAGGGTCAATAATCGCCTCACCGGAGTGAACGAGCTCAGAGCGGCCGAGCGACTGTGGTCCCTGTGGGTCTGGTCTCTGTCTGAGCTGCTGCTCTGTGGGGTCCAGCCCCCTGGACGAGCGGTGACCGTCTCTGGGCTGGGGACTAAAGAATCGGTTCGGTACAGAAGCCCTCAGACCCAGCAACACCGTGACCCGCAGTAGGCGACACTGCGAGAGCCAGACAGTGTGTCTCCACAGTGCAGGGAGAGCGAGGCGAATGAGCGGTTGTTGTGTAAGAGATGAATTAAATTACACGACATCTGCCACTTGGTCATGCGGAAAATTTGTAATTAATTTGGGGGCATCTGGAATACAGACTCAGAAAAATCCGAGAACAGTTCATAATGACTCTGTGGAAAACCCGATAATCCCAGAGTAATCTCTTCAGATAACGCCTGGAATATATAAAGCTACACTTCCTGTGTGAATAAGTCAGTGTTCCTCTTTGGAGCCACTGCATAACCTCCCAGTTCCCCATCATATCAGTGTAATCACTTCTGCTTCTGCACATACAGTACAGTAAGCCGGTGTTGATACAGAACCATGCTGTAACTGTGCAATAGTGTCCTGGGTGAAAGGGTGACACTGGCACCGCCGTTGTTTGTGAGTGACTGCAGGCCTGGGCAGCAGGTGCCCACAAGTCTGGGCAGTCGGCCGAAGGGACTGGACCAGCGGTATGTTCCGCCTGTTCGGGGCGGTATGTGACCAGATGCTCACACACCCCATCCCCCAGGGGTGCGCTGGTGAGCTCCAGCAGAAGCCACCGGCCTCTGAGGGTCAGGGCGCAGCTGGGTTTCTGGGGTCTCTGCCGGTCCCCCATCCTGAGCCAACTGGATCCCTTCACTGGGGGGCTGCTCTGCCACCCCCTGGGTCAACAGGCCCCTGTGATCTGGGGCAACCCTGGGTTCCTGTGAGCAGACTGGCTCGGTGCTCTGGTGCAGAGGGATGTTCTCCTCCTCAGAATTCCCAGTTCTGCCCGGGATTGTACCTTTTTCAAGGGATTTTAACGCATCTCGCTGGACTATCATTTCCTGGGGCTGGAGTTTTGCACCCCCCTGCTACACAAAGCTGCACAAAGCCTTCTGCTGCCCCTGGGGTGATTTCTCACCTCTCCGGGCAGTCCTGGCTTCCAGGAGAAGTCTGACCGGCCAGCAACACAGCGGCCGGGAACTGGGTCACTGTAGGAGAGCAGCAGAAGACCATCAGGGTGCAAGGAGGTCAGGCAGCAGATCTCTGCCCTCGTTCGGGCGCAGGAACGCTTCTCGAAGTCGCGTGTGGGCACCTGCGTGTCTGTGTGGCTGAGGCCAGCGCTCAGGGTGGAAACTGCACCCCCAGACCACGGCGGGGGTGGGGGGATGTACAGTCTGCAAGAGGGAGTGGGAGGTTAGTAGGGCAAGGGGTTCGTGAGTGTGGTTTTGTCGCCTCGCTCATTTCTCGTACGCCCGTTCTCGCTGGAGAGCGCGGCAACCGCGGGGGACAGGAAGAGGTCAAGGGGCGGGCGGGAGGCCCAGGCGGACCTGCCGAAAGTGAGACTGGCCGGCTGTCGCCGCACACGGCGGAGAGATTCTCAAGGGGCTCTGGGCCGAGGTGTTATTTCCATTAGCGTCAATGTTACAAACCACTTTGTGACCTGTGTGAAAATCCCACATGAAACATTCAGACACAGAATGTTGCAGGTGCATGCACCCCCTTGCAATGAGGTCCCATGAGGTCATATTACTAATGATGCACGCAGCATTTATTACAGTGAATATTTTTAATCAAAACCGGAATGCTCCATCCAGATATTTTTTATGGAGTTTTTAATGAAATTTCAGGAGGAATGAAGGCAGCCAAGCTCATTCGACACAGCTGCTGCAATTCTCACTAATCCTGACGTAAGCAACTGGTCTCTATATATATATCAAACGTCACCCTCTCCTCTTCCTCATTCGTTTTCTGCATCCCTCCTCCACCCCCTCTCCACCTTTGCAGCTTTCAATCTATTATGCTGTCAAACCAGAAAGTGAGACACTATGTTAAGCACTTGCAATAAATGGCCTATAGAAAAGCACTAAAATTGTTCTACCTTCAAAAAGCTGGAGTTCCTAAGAATAAAGAGTCTCTGTTGGCCTCAGATTGATTAATTACTAAAGACCAAATGATACAGAGAGGCTGAATGACTGTTCTTATTTTCTTAGTTCTCTTACCTCTATCTCTGTTAAACATTCACCTGATCGTTATATTCTTTTCTGCCAATGCAAATGACGGAAATCTCCTCTTGCATGTGGTTCTGTCTTGTACCCTGTGTTTCTTGGCCAGGAATAAACAGGGTCTGATAAGGGGTGAGTTTTATTATTAGACTGCACTGACCTGCTAGTCAGAAAGAACTTTCATTGTCCATGCAACAACAGGGTGCAGAATATTTGCATTTAACTTTATCCTTTCAAATATTTCTCTGCATAGTCAAAATACGCCGACCGCACAGCTGTGCTCCTTTGTGTAAATGAGTTTCCATTTGGAAGAAAATGAAAAGCACTGTAGACCGATGGAGCAAGGCAGGGCATACCCTGAAAAGTCCACTGCAGGGCACACTCAGATACAAACACGCACAGATTCACACCAGCAGCCAAGCAAAGCATGAAAGCACATCTTTGTGCAGTGGGAGAAAACCGGAGCACCTAGTTGTCTGGTTTTTACCTTTGCCA
The DNA here is from genome assembly GCF_040954835.1 of Lepisosteus oculatus. Classification (NCBI taxonomy): domain Eukaryota; kingdom Metazoa; phylum Chordata; class Actinopteri; order Semionotiformes; family Lepisosteidae; genus Lepisosteus; species Lepisosteus oculatus. The sequence goes on from NC_090701.1 coordinate 45,165,468, forward strand.
TGCCAGCAGTGGATAAACGTGACAAAAATATTAGTTGGAAACCTATTATGGGGAAACCTACCCAAACAAGGGGAGAGCATACAAAAACCACCTACTGTAGATAGTACCTGGAGGAAACCAGCTGTCGTCATAAAACACGCAAATCCTGACTTTTGCCTCTCTACAACATACTTTCTGTTTTTGGACATGTGGAGTACAGTAAGTCCAGTCAATGGATCAGTTCTTGTGAGGGCAGCACTGTGAGTGCAACACAAGACTGGGGCAGGTTCAGACTGACAGAGAAGATCCAGACTGGTTGTGGAAGTTGTCTCAGTTCACTACAAGCCCTGACAAGAGAGGCTCTGAACACACCCACAACTCTGAACCCCAGGAATGCCAACAACTCAGCAAGGGAATGTCTATTCATTGGAGCTCGGTAATGCCAGTCCTGACGAATGGAGAGATCACAGTACCCCACCTACACAACACACACAGCACATAGACACAGATTACACAAAACACACAAGACAGACCCAGGCTACATAACACACACAGCTACTACCTCATCTGAACAACACACACAAGACGCAGACCCAAACTACACAACACAAACAAGACAGAGACCTCAGACCACACAACACACACACAACACAGATCCCAGACTACATTTTAGTATACGTAGATACAGAGCTCTTGTTAGATTGTGGGTTTGTTGTACCATTACAGAATGACTTCAGAAAATGTAATTGTGCACCTTCAAACCTACAAGCCTGCCTTACAAGCATTAACAGTTTTAATCAAGCAATTAGACCAGCTATGTAACTGATAGCTCTGGTGGAACAAAGCCGAAGACAACCTGGGACCCTGTTATAAAACTTTTATCACGAGTCCATCACTTTGCTTTTAGATCATGTGCTAGAGACTTTGTTTCTAATAAAATCACAACTACATCTAATAGCAGAGTATAAAGGGATGCAGTTAATGGTCATGAAATTGCCCTCCTGTAATTAGAGAATAACATTTCACTTTCCCAGAATAAACACGTTTCAGCTGAGAGACTCTTGCGTCATTATGACCAGGACAAAGACAATTCAGGGGTCTCAAGTCTCTTAACCCGTGATTAAAATTAAAATGGGATAAAAGAATATTCACAGTCTCGGCTTACACAATGTAAAGTAAGAACTTAAGACAGGTCTCAAAAGGAGAGGAGACCATTCATCCAGCTTAGCCTGTTTGGTAGTTAGTAGTTATTTGATCTGAGGATCTTTGTCAGTTATTTTTTTAAAGGAAGCAAGTTATCGGTTTCAACGTCATCATGGCTGAACAACGTGTTCCACACTTTTCTACTTCTACTTTTTTCCTCTCTTTCATGTTTCACTGTTGACACTGAAGACGTCCACTGGGTTGACTTTGTCTTTGAGGAATATGAACATCTCGGTCAATGTTCAAAGCCCCTTGTTTAATTTGAGCCAAGCGAAATATTGCAAAACGGAACAGATTAGTTCTGCATACAAATAAAAGTTTCTGCTCTGATTCCTAAGCTCTTTCAAAGGATTCAAACTGTATGGTGGACTTCCGAAGGCACACAAAGGTTTTGTTATATCAGAGCTTGTTTGATTAAACATTAGCCTGGTTATCTATCCCTGCAAGCTGACTTTAACCATTTTTACGTTTCGTGCTCATGGTGTAAATTGAAGAAAAAGTAGAAGTAGAGCAAAGTGTTCACTTGAATTGAGAAGTGATCTTCATACATAAATACTAAAGATACAGACCCACTCATCTACATTTTGCTTTAGAAGGAAAATGATTCAGTTTGATAAGTTCAGTGATTGGCTAGTATTTCAATGGGGAACAGCTTCTAACTTGGCAGGGCTAAGCAGGTGTGTGTCTGGTCAGGTGTAAGCTGGGCTGTGTCTTATTGAGCAGGTGTGAGCAGGGCTGTGTCTGATGGGCAGTTATGAGCAGGACCGAGTTTGGGCTGGGGTGAACAGGGGTGTGTCTGATTGCGCAGGGGTAAGCAGAGGTGTAAGTGTGAGCAGGGGTGTATGTGATTGAGGAGGTGTGAGCAGGGGTGTGTGAGATTGGGCTGGGGTGAGCAGGGGTGTGTGAGACTGGGGAGGTGTGAGCAGTGTAAGCGGGGGGCCTTTCTGAACCCGTCCTGATCTGCCTCAGTGTTTTAGATTCTGATGTAGTTAAATTTGCAACAGTCATCACTGCTCTGGGCTCCTGAAGGAACCCAGGAGTGTCAGGAGGAGTTCAGGAGCAGCTCCTTCAGGAGCCCGGAGCAGTGATGTCACTACCCCTCTCATCTAACTCTGCTGAGAATCTGATCCAGAAACCACATCTAATGGCCTGAGAGCTTCCAGAGAAACTTCCCGAATGAGGAAAACAGTTCAGTTTCACCGACAAACAAAAGCTATGGATCTTTTCATAGACAAAATAGCGGTTCCATGGTGTAATGGTTAGCACTCTGGACTCTGAATCCAGCCATCTGAGCCCAAATCTTGGTGGAACCTGAGCAGTGTGTCTTTCTTCTGCAATTTCCCTCATGAGATCAATAAAGTATCTATCTATTTAAAAACTCCTTTAAACAACACAACAGAACCACATGGGGCCCAGATCAAGATGATCATCTATATCCAGAGTTTGTTCAAGTTCTGGGAAAGCACATTCTCATCTCTAGCTGTACTCTCTTCTAGTACCATGGGTTTCCAGTCGTGTCTCAGAGCTGAAATGTTTCCCTCGGTGGTGTCTTTTGCACGCTGATCCTCAGGGCAAAACTGTCTCTGCAACTTGATCCCCTTGTTCTAAGACTTTCTCACACTTCTCAGCAACTGGCGTTATTGAAGAGGAAGAATATGGTAAACAGCTTGTTTCTATTCTCCAGCTTGGATTTGTATTTTACTCCGCATAGCACGTCTGTTTTCCCCTGCAAAGATTGAATCCACATGTGAAACTGTATGAGATTCAGAAGCTGTGAGAAATGGATGAATATTAGACACCGTGGTGACCCTCGTACACACTAACTCTTTCCAGAGGAGAGAGACTCAGGGAGCCGAAACACAGGAGAGGAATAAAGAATGCAGAAGAAACTCAATCCTGTGATTTTTTATTTTTGACGTCATCTGTAATCAGAGCAGTCTTTTATAGAAACTTCCTCGTTGCTCAATGACAGTAAAGAGCTCATTGAAAACGGAGTAAAAGTCTAAAAGGATTTGATCTCAGACCACTGATTCATGAGACCCATGGGATAGGAGGCAGAAGGAGGAAGGAATGACCTGAGGGGGAAGTTCTCTCAGTTAAACTTTAACTATAGTGGCAGAAGGGAAGGTGCTGTTGGCTGGGAACCAGTTGGGCAATAACAGCTTGAAAAGGGCAGATCCATTAAAAAAACGCTCCAAGCAAACAACAGCTCTGTGGCGATGGCTATATCCAAATGGGATCTCAATAAACTGCACTGATTTGAAGGATAATTGCCAGTAATATCCTGCCAACACATCGATTTTCTTACAGTACATGAAACATGTGGTCTCTCATGTTGGTTCAGTGTCTTGTGGCCATAATTATGCTCCCTGCTGGTGATATTTATCTGTGCTGTTCACTCTGTGAACCCTTAACAATGTGTAAATTAATGCATTAGCCAGATCTACCTGTGTCGTTGCCTTCATTGACATCAGTGCCAAAAAGCATGCCTGCTGTGGGGTCACTGATGTCGACTGTCTTTCTCACAACAAAGCACACTGAGGAAAAGGAAAAGATGTTGCTGTTTTACAGCCCACAGTACTGATGGAGCAATCCACATGTAGGTCATTCCCACTGTTTGCAACAAGATGTATGTCTCCCTGCGTGTAAAACTATAATTATTATTGTTACATTGCAAATACGTTAATTAATAATGATGAAACAAATTTAAAACTGTTAAAAAGGCAGCCAGCAGCTACGTAGGATCCATGTTTAATCCATCAATGCATTTGATTTATTTTTTTATTGTGAGGCAGGCTAGACCCACTGTGCCCATGTGTCACAGACACACACTGTAATAAGCATCTGTTCATGGTCAGAGTAAGCAGTGACAATGGGCACCATCCATGAACTGTTACTGATACTCTAGCAATGAGCAGAAAATATTAGGGTTCAGTGTCCCCTGTGCTTTACAGATATGGACTTTATTGCTGTTTGACTTAATAATCCTGTTACTGCAGTAGGAAGACATTCTGTGTCTTGAACAGAGGAGACTGAATCAGTTTGTTCATCTCAGTTTGAACCACCGAGAGGAACCTCAGACCACTCTTCCATGTGCAGCTATTTCCAAACACATGCCTTGATCGCTCTTCTCTTTTCCAAAGATGTCATGGTGTCTTCCCCATCAGTGGAATTAATAATAATTCCTTGGATTTATACAAATTTAAGTTCAACTTTATTCAAGTGCTTTTAACTTCAAAGAGCCCCAAAGCGCTTTGCACTTCCTTCCTTCCAGAAGTGCAGACCTGCCTGGGAGACACACAGCAGCCCCACTGCACACAGATCAGGGCAGCAGAGAGAAACTGCTGCACCAGGGGATTGTGGGTGATCTGGGGTACTAGACTTTACCCAGTGAGGTGACACACAGCAGCCCCACTGCACACAGATCACAACAGGAGATGGAGACTACAGCACCAGGAGAATGGTGGGTGATCTGGGGTACTGGACTTCACCCAGTGAAATGACACACAGCAGTGGTTAACACTACTATTTTTACAAATAGCCATTTGATCTTAATGAGCAGCACCTCCTAGAGCCCAGTACCTCCTGTCAGTGAACATAGGAGCTGTGGATGTTTGAGTTTCATCTAGATCACTGGGCTCTGAAGGCTCTGTCACTTTGGACACATCCGAACTGCAGGAGACTGTAGTACTGTGGACAGTTGACGGAGAATTGCACTGATGTACCGTTGGACCTGTTGTTATTCCAGATGTTCTCGTGTGTGGAGATCAGACAGTGAGAGGGAATGTTGGAGGCTCTGTCACTCTGAGAATTCACATTACGGACATCGAGAGAGCCTACAGAGTGGAGTGGAATTTTGGTAATGAGACTCACAGTGAACGGATAGCAGAGCTGAGCAAGTTGGAAAGTAAAACTGATTTCCTGGAGAAATTCAGAGGTCGACTTCAGCTGGACAGAGTGACCAGCTCGCTGACCATCACTGGCCTGGACGTCAATGACTCTGGACTGTATCAGGTTCAAGTTGTCAGAGGAGATAAATTTCAGTCAAGGTTTATTCTAACTGTCTATGGTGAGTACACATCTCTTTTAAGTGTTTCTTGCTCTGTACAGTTAGAATGCTACGGTATATCCTGGGTGTGTGCAGTACTGAGGGGCTCTCATCTGGTCCTGTCAGCCTAGACAGACTGCTCAACTGTATAAAGCAGATTATTAGTTAAAAAGAAGATTGAAAGATGACCACAACTGAACAGGGTGACCATCTCTCTATTCTGTCCCAAAGTCTAGGACAGTGGTTCTCAAACTGTGGTACGCGTACCGGCAGTGGTACGTTGAGTGCCTTCAGGTGGTATGCCAAATGACCCTGGAACTGTGTGGTGTGCGCTGAAAAATCGGGACTGGTTTTCATATTTTGTATTTTAATACGTGTCGAATACGCAGCCTACGTACTACGATACAGTGCGCGCTAATACTTCAGTGGACACAAGAGATACTCTGTAATTCTATACCACTCTATAGGAATGCGTGCTACGGACGCAAGTGACCAATTGTATTTAAAAAAAAGCTACTGTATCTCCAGCAAAGGAGAAAGGATTTTGGACCAATGCCAACGTTGTAACCACAGGAATGCATAGAAATGCGTGCTACGAACGCAGGTCATCTTGTGAGCACACGAAAGCGGGATAACAGAAAACTATTTCAGAACTGTTCTAATTTGAGAAAAATACACAGAGCGTCTCTGTTTCGCTCCCATGCGCATGAAATAAAAACTTTAAATAAATACGGAAATAAAAACGGAAACGCGGAAAAATGCAGGCTTGCGGATTGCTAAAGCAGGTAAGCTACACTATTTTTGAAGAACCTTGTTTACCGTTGGCAAAAGAGCTCACACGTATTATGTGTAGAGAAAAAGCTGCTAAACAGCTCGACCTGCTGCCCCCCTCCCCCTGAAAGACACAGTCATTCATAGAATTATTGAAATGAAGGGTTAAATCAAAAATACAATCATAGAGCGCGTTAAGATGAGCAGATGTTTTTCACTGCAATTAGATGAGTCTGTAGTCGATTTGGTCAATTTGCTCTTTTACGTTAGATACGAGTTTGAGGGTACGTCCCGTGAGGACTTTCTGTTCTGTAAACCGCTACCAACAGGAACTACAGGAGAGCACGTATTTCAGCTTCTGAATGAATTTATTGGAGAGAATGGCCTCGACTGGATAAAATGCGTCTGAGTTTGTACAGACGGTGCTAGAGCAATGACAAGCCGACATAACGGTGTAGCTGCACGAATTAGAGAGGTTGCTCCAGAAATGAATGTACACATTACAACATCCACCGCGAGACCTTTGCCGTCAAGAAAATGCCTGACGATTTAATATCTGTTAGACTCTGTTGTGAATTGTATCAAGGATCGAAAAATTAATTCACCTATGCTTTGCTCAACTAAACAGGCTCACCCCTCTCACTGAAATGGTGCTTTTTTATTAGTTGTAGTTAATGTTTTTTTTCTGTAAAACTTTGAGAAGCCACCTTTAAAGGCGCTATATCAAATAAAGTGTATTATTATAATATTTATTATATGTATGTGTGAGTGTGTGTGCACGCACGCTCTTGTTGGTCATTGAGAATTTCTGGGGTTCCTATGAGATGATGACTTGTAGGTGGTACTTGGATGCTTTGGTTGGATTAGGGGTGGTACTTGGTACAAAAAGTTTGAGAACCACTGGTCTAGGACATCACACTTGTTCAGCAATGTTCAACATTTAAAACAATGTTTTTCAGTAAGAATGTAATATTATAGTCACCTCAAAGAGACAACATTTATTCCAATAATTATTTATATACTATAAGTGGTAATAAATTAATAGATGGCAAAATACATCTTCCAGTGTTTCCTCATCACAGTGCTCAGTGTAAGACTGGTTCCTGCTATGAGATCAGCACTGGTCTCTGGCCTACACCATTTCATTAGGGAAACAGTACATTATTCAACACAATTATAGTACTGTACATTGTCAAATACAATTAAACTAATGCAGACATGAGATACAGCAGTACTTATTGTCTCAGAGAATAAAAAAATATACATAAGCATAAGTAAATAAAACCCATTTATTTTTCGGTTTTCTTTTTTTACTAGCAATGCTGAACTGATGGGTGTCTCTGTCACAGGTCCAGTGTCAAAGCCTGAGGTCAGAAAGACCCCAGCAGGAAGAGCCCTGGTCACACAGAACTGCTCCCTGCTGTGCTCGGTGCAGAATGGCAGAGAGGTGACCCTGTCCTGGTACAGAGAGGGGGAGGAGAAGCCCCTGTCCAACACCAGCTCCCTCAATCTAAACAGCACCCTGACTCTCCCTCTGGAGACAGATGGACAATACAATAATACCTACAGCTGTGTGGCCTCTAACCCTGTCAGTGTCCAGACAACCAGAGTCAAGCCTGAGACTTACTGCCCTGGTAACGTTATAGAAAGCTACTATTCAAACATTTTTAAGACAGTCTTGAGTTGGAGTAGTTTGTCGCTTTGGTAAATGGGTCAAAGGAAGAATTAGACAGATGGACAGAGATTTGTAACCTGTTAGCTCTCAAAAGTCAGAAATATGTCCCTGGTGTTTGGAATATAGAGGCAGAGATTGATATGTGGAATACGAATACAGGATGAAAGTCTATGACTGGAATCAGAAACCCAATATAAAACTGCAGACCTGGGATTAGATTAGACTGCAGCCTGTGAGGTAAGGTTAGGATCCCGGTATGGGGCTGTATTAGAGTATTGGACCAGCGCTGCAGGGTCAGTACTGTATTACCAGAGTGAAGGTGGCTCACCAAGGTTTACTGTTTTACAGGCTCTGACACAGAAGCGAGATTCAGAAACAGAGCTTGGGTTCTGGTGTCTTGTGCTCTCCTGCTCTGCCTAGCCCTAATGACAGCTCTCTTCATTCTTATGTGCAAGAAAAGGAGAGACGAGCGGCAGAGTGAAGGTAAGAAAGTTACAAGCATGTCAATGAGCTTAACAGTGAGAGACAGAGCACCGTCTGTGGTGATACTGTGGTGACTGTAGAGCACAAGAGCTTCACACCAGAAGCACAGACTGGAACACAGTGACCCTCAGCTTCAACCACAACAGAACGATGATACAAGAGTATAGTGCTGTGTAGACAACTACAGTGAAAAGTGTAGAACTGTGTAGATTTTGTGTAGCAGTTGTTGCTGTGTGAGTAAGAGGTACACTAGACTGGTCCTTTGGTCAGACTGTACTGTAATCGTTGCAATGAAAATGTTTTTTGGTTTGAGTTTTTGGAAGGGAGTTCTAAAATATAATCAGAGATCACATTGTCTGCTAAATATGCTACACACCAGTGTTTAGAGAATACAGATCCTTAGCCACAGAGCCACTGCGCCGCCCCAGAGCACCAGGCTTTAGTGAGAGATCTCACAGCAGCAGGTGCTCTGAGGGTATTTAAACCCTGCTCAGTCTCTCCTCGGCGAGCCGGCATTGACGTTCATCGCCACACTGCTGAGCCACCTTATGACGTCCCAGCGGAGCCCTGCTTGTTCCTGGTTGATACTGCTCTTGGGCTCTGTCAGGCTGTGCTGTCCGGGGGCTGAGTGTGGACTGGAGTTCGGGACCCTGCTGTGGAGCCAGACCTCAGCAGAAGACTCCCCGGTCCGCCCTGACGGTGCACGCTGGCATGGTACAGCTGCACCTTGAGGTTGAACACCCCTGCTGGGAGTTTCCTGCCCGGCTTCAGTGCCAGACTCCTCTGCCCCGCACCGCGGCCTGGAATGATGCGCAGCTCCGGCTCCTGGCGTCTCCCCCAGCCCGGCCCCCCTTCACTGATTACCAGTCCCTCAGCCCACCTGCATCCGGCATCCTGGGCAATCCCGGCAGGATGTCCTTCACCCAGAGGTGGCCCTGGCCCGTGAAGCTCGTGGAGCCTGCCCGCGGGTTTCCTGGACAGTCTATGTGCCAGCCTGTCTCGTGCCCGGGTGCTGTGAGCTGGCCACTCCCCCTGCACTGTAGGGCCCCTGCTCTTGGGTCCATTACATCATGCGGGGTCAGCCCCGGTGACCTGGGGGCGCTGCCTGGTTGTAACAAACACATCACACAACACACACCATACGTTACAACATTTGCAAAACAAGGTCTCACAGGCCTAAGCTCTACAGTCCCAGAAACCCAGACTGCTAGGTCTGTAACCTGAAATCCTATATAACACCTAAACAGACCAATAAGAGGAACACTCGGTGTCCCATTCTAACAGAGTCCAACCCAGTGCCAAATCTATAATCCTGAGTGTCCCAGAGTGATAGGGTATAACAATTCTACAAATGTATCACCAAATTCAAGACCAGAACAAGGTCCACTCACCTGGTATTTTTGTTTCCTTGCGTAATTGTCTATCTCTTCATCTCTTTTCTCTGACCTTTCTCTTTCCTGTGTCTTTATATGATGTCTTCCTGTCTGCTAAATGTTCTTCTTCAGTTTTGAGTAACTAGAGTAGAAGGTTTCTTTTGATCCTCTGTCTCTTGCAGCTCACCCACACCTGGGTAAATAGCTCACTTTCCACCTAGTTTCTACCTATTGTTTTTTTTTACTTTTATGACCCCTCGTAACAATATTATCACAACTATTCTGACAAAAGCATCTTTTAGTGCCTTATTTCTTACCTGAAGGCCAGTGTCTCCTATAGAGATTATGAAAGTGAAGTGTTGACTGCCACTGTGACTCGAATCAGTTCAGTGAGCTTTATTGGCATAACTGATCAATCAACACAACATTTACAATACAAACGCATCATAGGATATTTATGTAAAAAATACATCACATAAAACTTTATTGAGGGATGAATCTCTGTCTGTTCCTCAGGCTGGGACAGGACATCACACACTGTATTTTTATTATTGAGAGACAGGCTCACTGTCTGTTCCTCAGGCTGGGACAGGAGATCACACACTGTATTATTATTATTGAGAGACAGGTTCTCTTTCTGTTCCTCAGGTTGTGACATACAGCACTGCGACTCAGCTGAGTTTCCTCCACCTGGTAGGATTGGAAGTTGTTATGATTCTGGTAGGTATGAGAATTCTGGAATGATATATATTTTTTATTTTAGGGAAGAATGATTAATTAATCCCAGAGGATTTCGCACAGTTGAACTGGCAGCAGAAAGTGCATCTCTGTCTCTGCATCTCCCTGCTGGCAGAGGGAGCACAGCCTGTCCTCTTTGGGCAGCCAGATCTACCTGTGACGCCCAGTTTCTATGGCCAAATTACGATCACTGATCCTGTACTTTGTCAGGATCTGTTTCTCTTTGCTGTCTTTCACCCTGGTCAGATACACAGCTATGTGTCCTGTCTATGTGCATATGTCTCGATTGACTCTGTCTCTCCCTGTATTTTAAAGGTCGCTCTTTCCCTGGTGTTGGGAGCTCTTGCTCTTTGTCTGACAGTGACGTTCAGTATGTTAATGTTCAAGTCGGGCAGAAACCGTCAGAAGCCCAGCAGGTCAGTGCCGTTCTGTTTCCTCACCTCGTACTGTGCTTTACAGAATCCCAGTTCTGTGTTTTCTGCCGACAACAGGAAGCCGGTGTTCCTGCAGATCATTGAGCCAGGAGAGAGGGGGAGCAGGTACAGGCAGGGTTACAGCCTCCTTCTAAAGAGAAGCACAGAAATACTCCATAGTCTAAATGGCAACCGGACAACTTCAAATCATACTTCTTATCCTTCTATCCTGCTGCATTTACAAAATAATCTAATTGCACTTAGGTTGTTCTTTCTCTTTGGAGTGTGGTGACCCTTTGCATCTGAAGCTCTGTATAAATCCACTTTATGTATAAAATGGAAGCAGTCACCCCAGTTACAGCACATCCAATAATAACTACTTTCAATTACTGTGAAACTTTCACTTTGCTCCCTCGGTTTGTAACGAGAGCTCCTGTCATTCACTTTGTTTTGTGATATTTCTCAAGCCTCTTTCCTGTACCAAGTAAAGATCTGCGCACTGTGATAAATATATTTGCGCTTATAGAGGTGGTGAACTTAGTAAAAGGTTTTTGATTACACACAATAGGCTTCTGCATTACAGGCGGTCTGAAGATCACGAACTGATAACAGCACAGAACAGCCAGGCGCACTTCTCTGAACTCTTGTTAAATTTAATTGCAGTAATCAGACACGAAGCAGAGTTGGGTGCAAAACACAGGTTTCTTATTTGGCTAAACAATATGCACACACAAGAACACAGCATCAAACATGTACAGTGCACAATATGCCAGATGGCCTCCTTTGGCTTGCAAACATTCATCTTCCATCAGCTGGAGAGAGAGAGGGTGTTTATACAGCTGTGGTTCACGCTACTCAGAACCGATATGACATTTATCACCTGTTAACTGGCTATTTTTATACTCCTTTAGTACACCTGCCATTTCCCTTTCATCATCTAGAACTATTGTTGTTCATTTGACTTAATCCTCGATGGGTTTTGTTTGCTGAAAGAACTTATTTGTTTTAGCCTCCAGTGTGCTTATTCCTTTCAGTTTCTCTCTTGGCCTTTCTAATATCCTTTATTACCCGTGCTTATAATTCATTGTCCTGGGTCCTGTTATTTTTCAGCTATTTTAAAAAGCACTCTCTTCTCCTTTCCATTGAACCATTTGGAATATGGATTTTCTAGTTTTTAATTTGTTAACTCTTGGGATAAACCGTCTCTGCGCTTCATGCACTCATTTTCCACTGCTTTTAATCTCTCCTGCCATTTTATGTCTCTTAATCTGTGTCTCATTCTTACAGAATCTGCTTTGCGGAGGTTGTAGAATTTTTCTGTGACGCAACCTGTATAGTTACAAAACACATTACAAATCACACAGTATAGCAGGGTCCTGAACCATCTGGTTTAGATGCCAGAACTCCAACCACTGCTCTACACTACTGCTATTGGTCTTCCCACTTGTGGTTTAGATGGGACAAGATGGGCCTTTTTATTTCCATTTCCAAGTCAGAGGAAAGGATCTGCAGCTGGAGTCCTGGCTTGAAACAGCACCCTCTGTCACTCTTATACAGGCAAACACCTCTGAGACAAACATGCAGCTCCGTCTCGCTTAGGGCACCCCACCAGCACAATGCGCTTATCCGTGGTCATGCTGTGAACCACCAGGAGAAGCTGCTGCCCACATCAGAGCCACAAACTTTATTTCAAGAACATGACAATGGCTACAAACAAGAGGGCCTTTTGTGCTTAGTAGTTAACTGATGCAATGATCTCATCCAGCTCTTTCTTGAAAGAATCCAGGGCATCTGCTTTCACAACACGGCTGGTAGCTGGTTCCACTCTCCCGTCACCCTTTGTGTAAATAAGTGCTGAGTAAGATCGAGGAGGCAGCTGCGTCAGCAAGCGTAGGCTGCAAAGGAACAAGTAAAGGATTATTCCACGTTGAAAAGTGTTTCTTTTCTTCTCTTTTCAGCATGGAATAAACCTTTACTTGTTCAAGGGCTGAGGAACTTCAGTATAATTAATATTACAAAGCTGTATGATTAGTTATTGAACTGACTAGGTGTTAATTTGGAGCAGGTGACTTGAGCAGGCATCTAAATGGGTTCTTAGTGAATTAGCTTTTAGTGAGGGGCTGCAGTCACCAGTTCAAGACAGAAATGAGTCACAATTTATTCTGAATCATTTATTGCAGAAATACTGCAAATCTTGGAGAAACATGTCCTCAGATCCAGTTTTCCCTCATGGAATGAATCTCCCTTCACCTCACAGGAACTCCAGGCCAGGTTTTCCTCCACACGTCCCCTTTCTCAAATGACAGGGCACTCTGTGGGAGGCAGGGAAATGCACTGCTGGGATATTTTCCATATTCTTCCCATGACCTCAACAGAAAAACAAGAGCATTTCAGTTTCATTTTGTGCTAGAACGTCTAAATTTTGCGATCCTGTGCGATGTTCTGTGCTGCCTCCCCCTCTGGTGAGATCACAGGATGCTTGGGTAGTGGCTCTGGTCCTTCCTTCAGACTAAATAATCTGCATGCAACTTCAGCTACAGTACATGTCTGGGCAGCTTGTTTCACTCTCTCACCATCCTTCTGTGGAAAGAAGTCCCTCCTGTATTCATTCCTGATGCCACTTTCCCTCCACCTCTCTTTTCCAGCTTGTCTAATTTCTCCTGCAGCTGGTGATTTCAAAGCAATCAAGTTTGGGTCCAGGCCAAACACATCTCTTTGTGCAGCAGCTTAGAAATGATTGGAAATGATGTCTGAAAGGCAAATAGAGGGAATCTTGTTTCCAAGGAAAGCACAGTGGTCTGAGAGCAAAATTCCTGACATCTTGGGAAATCTGTCTGCGTCTCCAACTGAACCCAGACACTGACAACCATACTGTACACAGCACCACTTTTCCCTGAAAATTTCTTCAGCCCCAGGCTACAGACCTCTGGACAAGAGGCCTTTTTTGAAATCACAGGCTTTTTCAGGACTTGCGGTCTAACACTGGTTTTTAATCAAACATCAGATTTAAATTCCCCTCCTTCTGTTTTTATCCCAACAGGATTCCCCAGAACGGCAACAGCAGAGGAACACAGGCTGTCAGGATCGGATAGTGTATGCGGAAATCACACATCCCAGCGGTTCTGTAACATGAGCAGGAGAAGAGATCTGACACAGCCTGGGGAAAGAGGAATGGTCTTCATGCTGAGGGCATGCACAGAATTCACAACAGTGTTATTGGTTTTTTGAGCTTTAACATGGATTTTCTAGTCCCCAAAAGCTAATGATTGCATATCATTGGGTTAATTTCACAGGGACATGGTCAATGATTTCACCAAATCACACAGACCACAGATTCAACTCACGAATCTCATGTGGAAATTGTGGTTCTTTTCTCTTTGTTTTTAAAGAGGCCATCCCTAAAGTTACCTTGCCTCCTTTAAGGTAACTTAAAGGAGGTTTGTTCTTCAATCCAGAATGGTCAGGAACGATCTGAAGCCCTGGTACCATGCAGGGCAAAATAGCTGAATTCAGTGGACCAGCAGTTCTGACACATGAGGTCACACAGGCAGTGGTCACAGGAGTAATATCAGGCACCTGCGTCCTCACAAGCTCGTCGTCTGCATGTATGCACTTCAAACATCAGATGCAAATAAACAAGTCGTACATAAAATATCAAACGGAGGAGAATTCCACACCAAACAGTCAAAAGAAAAAAATTCAATTGTGGAGCCTGTTCAAAAGGGAGCCAGAGGAGTGTAGCAGGGATATAAATCTGTGAGAGAGAAAGTGGAGGGTAACAGGGATATAAAACACAGGAGAACAGAGGACAGAGCAGGTGAGAAATTGTCCACAGGAGGGAGATCTGAGAGGTGGAAGAAATAGTTGGTAGGATCTGAATGATTTCTTTGAAGACTGAAGTACACAAACATGGCTTTATGCTGCGCCATTACATCCCAGCAGTGCCGAGACTGTAGATCCCAGTAAAGGACGGGGTTTATGAGTGAAGAGGGTAGTAGCACAAAATCGTGCCTCAGTCCATGACAGGGCCCACACACACTCAGTGTACACCTTATAGAAATTCCATTTAATGTTAGGAAAGGAATATTGGTGTCTTATATAAACAATATTGATGTCTTATATATTTTGTAGAAACAAAAAGTATATTTTGTATTATGAAACATTATTGTTTATCAAATGAATGTTAGTATCTAAAGATGACAGTCTGGTTCATATTCAAGAAGATTTAAGTCATTTGCTGTAATTCTGTTTTTTGAGTTTGTACACAACGTTCATGGAGCTGAAAATATGAAATACAATAATGTAATGTTTCTTTATTAGCCCTACACAATTTCTTGCATTAGGAATGCATCTTTTCGCATACCCCAGCTTTTCTCTATGGAGACACAGACACAGAGACAGGGAGAGAAGCTTGGGGTCAGAGCGCAGGGTCTGCCATTGTACGGCACCCCTGGAGCAGTTAGGGTTAAGGGCCTTGCTCAGGGGCCCAACGGAGTAGGATTCCTCTGCCGGCCGCGGGATTTGAACCGGCAACCTTCCGGTCACAGGCGCAGATCCTTAACCACAGAGCCACTGCTCCGGGATCCCAATCCCAATCCCAATAATGGGATTGATGCTATGTTCCAACAGGGCTAGGTTTAAAAAACTAGGTTTAAAAACATATTCAAAGAGGATTTGTACATATCCTGTTACAACACGCCCAAGGATTCTATAAAAAAAGGCAGGTTGCAGGTCCAGGCCAATATACACACAAACACACAGCTGTGAGGGTCGGACACTCTAGTGCCTTTCATTTACAGTGCAGAAAACTCAAAACACCAGAATAAAAGAACCAACACAAGAGCCCATGGTCCTCTTTGAGCTACTAACTAAACTCCATCTTGAAGTCACTGTCCCACTGGAGCAATTACACTCCACATTAACAAATCTCAATAACAGTCTCCCAGACTCATCTCAAAACAAAAGTCTCTCTGTGACTCTTCACCTTGTTG
This sequence comes from Lepisosteus oculatus, assembly GCF_040954835.1. Lineage (NCBI taxonomy): Eukaryota > Metazoa > Chordata > Actinopteri > Semionotiformes > Lepisosteidae > Lepisosteus > Lepisosteus oculatus. Next base: position 45,181,142 of record NC_090701.1, read on the forward strand.
CTAAAAACAAGTTTTGGTCAGCCCCTCAGAGGCTACTCATACTTCTGAGCTCTCGAAACAAAGCTTCAAATCTTTCTTAGCCCCACAACCCTCCAATTCCACTAACGGACCCTGGACACATTTTCTTCCTGATTTTTGAACAGTCACCTGACCAACCAACTTCCTGGAACTGGTCATGTGACAGAGCAGCTCCTCCCCCAAAAGGAGTCTGGGGAATGTGGTCTCTACCTGGCCTGTGCTCTCACAGATCGTTTTCAGTAATAAGAGGCATAATTTATTTACGCCAATCAGCACTGTAGGCTGTATTGTATTTGTGTATGCGTTTTCTATTTGTATTTTTATAAAATACATTTTTATGAACTTTTGTTTATGTTCATAAATGTCTGATGAGCAACCTTCAGTTTATCAGACTGTGCCTCTCTACAGCTGGTACCTCAGTCTTTTGGATGCTATAGAGTGTGCCTCTATCTATACTGCTGGTTTTTAATTATGTCAGTTAATCAATCAGATTTTTAATTACATTTTAATCAACAAAGAGAAAAATATTCCTCAAGCTTTGTGCAGCCCACTTTTGAGACATTGATCTAAAAGTACAATTTAGCAGGTGATACACTTGCAAATCCGAAATAGGATAGGAAACAAAATCTGAAATCAAATGAGATCCTCCTATTTTTCTGGATCTTCAGCTATGGATCCCTCAATATCTGGCCTGGGATCTGGGTTGCAGTGAGTTTTGCCAGGAGTAAATGGATTTCTGATGATGGGTGGGCTATCTAACGAAAGTGCAAACTAGAAATCAATACTTCCCAATTAGCACTGCTCACAGGTTCTCCATTTTAATAACTTCAAAACAATATCTTTTTTTGTGCAGTGAGCACTTGGAACTGTTCTTGTATTAATAGAAGAAACAAAAAAACACAGGAAGATCCCAAGAGGTCTCACAGCCACACTTACCTTGTCTTTATCCCCAGGTTTGGTAATGCAGCTCATTATTGAGTTAATATATTTCAGACAACTGTTTGTTCTAGACTGGCATCTGAACTGGGACGGGCAGAATTGACATCAGGGCTCTATGGAGAAATCCCATTTGAACGTGCCGATTAAAAGCATGTTGTGTTGAGGGGCCCTCATGCCTAGTCCCCCTTTGGCCAGGGCTGGCCCTTGCAGTTTGTAACATATATGACTCCATATCCCTCTGCTTCAATGTTACCACTCATAAGCTCTACCTTATTCTTTCAAAATTTTCAATTTAAGATGATGAGTTTTCATGTAAGCATAAGCATAAGTTCCTGTATTCCAGCTATATTATAGTTCTATCATCTCTTTTTATCTTTAATTATACTCCTGTTGTTTGAAAGGATTACATAAATAATTCAGGTGGGTAGCTGTGTCAGCATGCGTAGGTTGCAAAGGAACAAGTAATAGGTTTGTTCCAGGCTGAAAAGAGAAGACAGAAAACATCCACATTTCAGCCGTGGAGCCTTCTTCAGGTGTGAGAATGATGTGTTTTCTTTCTTCTCTTTTCAGCATGGAATGAACCTATTATTTGTTCCTTTAGATAAATAATTGTGCCTTCCCTAACTGTACAATTCCTAATAATATATTCAGTTTTATTAAATACCACATAATGTATTCAGAGGTCTGTAGTGACACCTAGTGTTCAGACTTTTTATTGAGCATTTTAACCGATGCAGCTCAGATTATCCTACTCCCTCCTGATTCAGTTCTTAAATTTTCCACTTATTTTTGATATACTGTCCCACATCAGTGGTGGGAGTCTGGAACAAGCTACTCAGCCATGTTGCTGAATGAGATGCTGAAATAAGGCGGATACTGGTTTCTGTCAAGAAATGGCCAGATGAGATTCTGGGATCAATTCAGTACAAACGTACTGGGTGGGCCTAACGGCTTTCTCTCGTCTGTGACTTTTCTTATGAAGACTCTGAGGACAACAGGAATATGGAACAAGTGTGGATTCCAAACCTACAAATTTTACAACACGTTGGAGCCAGTGCAGGAGGTCCTGTAGCTACAGGAGGCAAGCTTCCAGGAAGCTTATACACAAGTAAAGCTCAGGATATCTGTGGATATGACTTCCTGTGATCTGCATGTGCGTCACCTTGGGAATGTAGTCTTTGTTCTCGCATTTGATTCATGTATCCAAAGTTTTAAAACAACATTACTGACTAAGGCTGCCTTACTTCTGCTACTGCTACTGCTACTGCTAATGCTAATACTTCTACAGCTACTGCTACTGCTACTACTGCTACTGGTACTACTACTACTGTACTACTTCTACTACTGCTACTGCTACTGCTACTGCTACTGCTACTTCTACTTCTACTACTACTACTGCTACTGCAAATTCTGCTATTACAGCTACTACCGCTACTGCTACTACTACTTCTACTACTGCTACTGCTACTGCTACTGCTTCTACTACTTCTACTACTACTGCTACTGCTACTGCTACTGCTACTGCTACTTCTACTACTACTGCTACTGGTACTACTGCTACTACTTCTACTACTGCTACTGCAACGTCTGCTATTACAGCTATTACTGCTACTGCTACTACTACTTCTACTGGTACCGTTACTACTACAGCTACTGCTAATACTTCTACTACTGCATTATGTTCCCACCTTGAATTGTGAGAAAGTCCTTTAACAACTGAAAAACTCCTGATTGAGAGAAAAAAGTCCCATCTGCGTTTTTCCTGATTGTAGCATATAGTCTAACAGTGCAACTTAACAATCTAGAAGACAAACTATTCCATGAATAAAAAAAATGCATAGTTTAGATGTATTGTAAAACCACTCACATCACGTGCATATCTTTTTCAATTTGAAAACCCTAATACTCAACCTGTGAGTAACCCCAACAACCACATCACTGGTACAACACACGTCTGACTCACAGTATTAGGGGATCAACAGCAGAACTGCAATTATATTCGCGACTGTATTAACAGTTTCAACAGATACAAATATTAACACAAAGCTGAAACCCTTTAAAACAGGAAATGTATAATATTATCAGAAACATGAATAAAGTAAATATATTTCAGGTGGGGAGCTGCGTCAGCGTGCGTAGGCTGCAAAGGAACAAGTAATAGGTTTATTCGTTGGTGAAAAGAGAAGAGAGAAAACAACGTTTTGGCTGTGAAGCCTTCTTCAGGCGTGAGAAAGACAGGGCAGGCAGCAAAGATTAAATAGCACAGAAGAACAGAAGCTGGGGGAGGAGGAGGCAGGAGAGGCAGAGAGGCCATTTAGGAAGTGCAAAGTGGAGAGGGGTGGGGTCAAAACTTGCATGAGTCTAGGGAAGATTACAGGAAAATGAAGTCGGTCGTTGAGAGAAGGGGGGTGATGTGAACCTAGTTTCGGCTATGGTTGAGAATTTCCTATATTCGGATCTATATATTCCAAATATATATTCCAAAACAACCACAAATGATATTTTCAGCTACCAAAATATCTTGTTACATGATTCCATATGAATAATTCCTGGTTTTTAAACAGTACTACAACTCTGTTTTACAACTATAATGACAGCACGTTCATTATTAGAAAAGGCATTACATACATTACAGCTTTCCATAAAGCTTTTTATAAAGTATGTACACTTAATATAGTTAGAACGAGCTCACGGTTTGCCTGCGGCTTCACCCTGTGTATTTTCCCTGCGTTTTCACCCTCTTTCTCTTTACTCTTAAGAGAAACCACCTTCTCTCACATCTAGTTGGAAAATCAAAGAGTAATAAAAGCTTCCCTGTGAGCATTCAAGCTGCCTTGTTAACTTTTTACTTTCCACTCAGCCTAACAAGTGCTCATCGCTACAGTACGACTGTGGAAAAGATTATATAAGACCCTATGGAGAGTGAACATGGGGGTGTTCAAAGGCATTGAGGTTCAAGGGAGCAGGTAGCCTGGCCCCGTCCATTATTAGAGAGAACTGTTACCTCAGAGATCTGTGGAGGGAAAGGAAGGAGGAAGCAGAAAACCCGTGAAAAATAGAGGGCATAGGACTGTCCCTCAAGAATCTGTGATATAGATTATCATGTAAACATAAACAATGGGATTCGTCCAGATCTGGAAGTGATCAAAAACGACTTGGAAAAAACGCACCTGAACAAGATAAATTATTGTTATGTAACTGTTACCTTGTCTAAACTTAATGAAGTCTATTCATATATTCTGTTCTAAGTATATATTTATCTTAATGTAAAGCTTCCTGTTTTGTGTTCATCTGTATTTATTTGTGGAACGAAAATAACATTCTTAAAAAAGTAATGAACAGTATGTTAGAGGAACAAGTAAAGGTTTATTCCATGCTATAAGGACAAAAAGAGACACAACATTTTGGCTGTGAAGCCGTCATCAGGTGTGAGGGAGAGAGGGGAACTAGCAGATACATAAGGCATGGGGGAACAAAAGACAGTAGAGAGGATGTGGTAGGAGGGAGCAAATGGGCTTGAAGCAGAAGAGAATGAGTGTCCAGGTTCAGGGAGAACAAAGCCAAAATCTGGGAAGGAATGGAAGGGTTTTAGAAGGACATGAATCTGTCATTGAGAGAAGGGGGAAGGTGTGATTCTTGTTTCAGCAAAATTTTGGTTTCAGATGTTTTTCTGCAATAGGAGTTCTGAGGAGGATGCAGATGGAGAGATCAGTATGATCCCTGAATGTCTGTTGGAGGTGAAATGGGGAACTCGGCTTGGAGAGCTCTTTGATCCCCACAGATCTGACATGTTCCCAGAAACAGTCTGTGAGGCTTCTTCCTGTCTCACCAACGTAAACAGCTGGGCGTTTTCTGCAAGAGATGGGTGGTTAAGGTTGCTCAGATTAGGTGGTTGGCAATAGGAGATAAGGGGGCAGTCAGAAATAGGGTACCAGTGGAGGGATCATCCTGGTCCTGGAGGGAGAAAGGGTGTTAGGGTGGTAGGGAAGCACCAATGGAATGCGATGGTGAGGACGGTAGTTCCTAATTGGGTTGACTGGACGACATGTTAACTATATACTTGAGGGATGGGTGGAAGTTGGTGCAGTGATGCAGAAAGTGCTCTAGCTGGTCATTACAGCATGGGGCGGCAAAGACGGAGTCATCGATGTATCGCCTGTAGAGGTCAGGGACAAAGCCAGTGTGGGAAGTGAAGAAGCTTTCTTCTACCCAGCCAACACAAATATGAGCATAGCTGGGCCCCATCCTGGTGCCCATGGCAACTCCACTAACTTGTTGGTAAAAAAGGTTATTGAATGAGGAAGCATTCAGTGGGAGCACCTATTCTGCAAGAGGTACAAGAGTGTGGTTAGGTGGATCAGAAAGATTGTAGTTTGTGATAGATTGTTAGTGACAGTGAAAGGTTGCTTGGGAATTAAACTACCATTGTGCAGTCTAACTGGCTTGTGCTGCTCTGTCGCTGCACTGCTGGTTCTGGGGGAGAAAAAGATCCTGTTGTGGAAAAAAAGGTCCTTATACACTTACAATTTTCTTGTGTTGTAGTCAGCTAATGTTCCTTATGATACATCATTATAATACCCCCATATTATGACACTAGCAGTTGCTGTAAAAGTAGTCTTCTCAAAATAAATACACAGTAAAATAACAGCTCAGAGTGTGTGTGTGTGGGATGGGTTGTGTGTGAGTGCATGTGAGAGTGAGTGTCATATGTGTGATAGGGTGTGAATATGTGTTTTTTTATGTGCATGCGATGGTGGGGGAGAGTAGAAATCATTTTGTCCTGTGTACATAAAGACTCAAGCAATTCAAACAGGACTCATTTCCTTGAATATCTTGTTTCTCTTTCAGTTTCAGTTGAGTTGTGTGGTAAGAAAGACTCGATAACACACAGAGCTGGTCACATTAGCACAGCTCTTGTAACGGAGCTCGCATCTTTTATCCTGTCGTTGTCTGGTAAGTGTTTTGCCTGTAGTGAATTCAAAATCCTGCATCCTAAGAACCTGGAAGAAACATCCCATCTTATTCTGCTGAAATCCTGGAGTCAGAGTGCTGCAGCCAGACAGATCAGAGACTTACCACCAAAGAGGACCCTGAAACCAGAAGGTACAGTGCTTGCCATTGTAGCGGCGAGGCTTATTAATAAGAAAGAATTAAGTGTTTCTGAGCTTTCCCAAATTAGGCCTCATCTCTCTGTTCATCTCTGTGGTGCAGCCACAGAGAAACTATTCATGCAGGCTGATTTAAGGTTTCCTTTGATAAGGTTTCCTAGGACAGCTCCCAAATGGGGATGCACTTAGCTAAGCCTGGCTATCATGATCAATGGTCATCCATTGGCACCTATCTGTCTAGGGAGTGCCAGATGGACATCTGGACTGCATTCCTAAGTGTCAGGAGTAAGTGACTCATATCTCACCTTGATCAACCAATCAGGGACTGGTAGGGCCGAGTAACCCACGTGGGACTCTGATGCCCATGGAACTTTCAGCCAATGAATGAGCTGAAGTTCCTCCAGGTAAAAACAGGCAACACAGAGAGCCTGGGAGATTCAGTGGAGAATTCTGTGGACTATTCTAAAGGGAATTCAAAGGAGAATTCCAGGGCAGGACGGCCCAGGAGCAGAAGGCTCCCAAGGGCAGGACATTCTCGCAGCGCGCCTCCTGACCATCCTGAGACTCAGCCCGGACAACCACGGAATGGCCAGTGTGTCCGAGTGCCAGAACTTTCCTTCGTTCTAAGAGTCTAGAGCGGAGGTTGCCAGAGAGTAACCAGAGGATCCACCCGAGGTTAGCACCAGCAGCAGGCCTCGTGAACAGGTCGGAACTGTGGACAGCTGAATCACTATTCAGAACTAGCTCTTCATTAGGAATGAACTGGTCCTCTTCCTGACTTGCTGGGACTCACAGTCATCTTTTCTCCTGTGCGCAAACTTTGCTAGTTAAAGCCAACACTAGCTAACCGGTCAGTGAGCATCTGCGGCGCACCGTCGCAAACCGCACAGCACAGCCTGGCACCTAGCCAGAGAGCGCGGATTGGACAGCAACAAGCCTGGAACTATTTCTTTGTGCCCGCAGGAGATCTGAATCCCCAGAGATTGGATGAGTATTCAACTTCACTGCATTACTGCTCGAGAATTCAATTGTTATCCCAACCAGTTGATATCAATTTAATTCCTAAGAGTTATGTACTTGATTTGAGTATCTAATGTAGAAGTTATAACCAAGTTCATTTATGAAACGGTCTTAATGAATGATATACTGAACGTATGTCCTCTTGATATGTGTATAATGACCTTGGTGTCCTTCACTTGAACCTGTATGGGTAATACATCCACACCTAGAGGTTTTATTGAGGACAGCTTCTATCAGCACTTATCTATAACTCTTAATACAGAAATCCACCAGGCTCCTTTCATCAAAGTCAACTTAACGTCTTCTAAGGAACAGGTAAAGGTTTATTCCATGCTAAAAGGAAAAGAAGAGACACAACGTTTTGGCTGTGGAGCCTTGTTAAGGTATGTTTCAGGCTACACAGCTGAAACATTGTGTCTCTTTGCCTTTCAGCATGGATTAAACCCTTTACTTGTTCCTTTGCAGCCTACGCATGCCGACACAACTACGTACTTGAATTTCTTACCTACTTCTAACATCTTCTAAGCGTTCTGACAGAAATGGGTATAAGCCATCAGTATGTAACTTTCATATTATTTGAGGTTCATGAAGCAGCAATACAAAAGTAGGATGGACATATTACAGGATTTAAAAGTGATATAATGACAGCAAATTGTCAGTAGTCAATCAATATTAGTATCAATCGAAACTGCAGTTTCAATCGACGATTAGAATACATTTGCTCTGCTTAGAAAATGTGATACTACAAAACTCAGTTCTTACAGTAATAATATTTTTTTATTTATAAAGGACTTTTCCAAACCCAAGGACACTATACATGGTAGGAAATAAGAAAAAAGAGATAAAATACAATAAAAAGTCAATATAATGAAACAAGAACATACAGGATAAACTGTAAGATATAGGCCCTACTAAAAAGGTCCGTTTTATGTTGAGATTTGAAAAGAGTCAAAGACTTTGTCTCTTTGAGAGCCAGAGGAAAGGAATTCCATGACAAAGAAGCAGTGACAGAAGAGGCACGGTCACCAACAGTCTGAGATGTCATCCTGGATACAGTGAGCACAGAACGAGCCTCAGCTGACCAGAGCCTACAGGGGGGAGTTCAGAGATTAGAATGACCTTTTAACAAAGTATAAAAACTTTGCATTTCATTACCCTGTAATTGAACTGTTCAGTATTTTAATATAAAATAAACTGAAAAAAAAAAATATGAAGGTACTTAGGTGGTAACAGTAATGCTAACCCCTGCACCACTGTGCCACATTCAGGGTTATATACTGTATAATACAAAGTCACATGGTATGTATACTTTCATCAAAACAAAGTGTGCGCAGAAAATATTGCACATTCCTATTCCACTTGTTCTCACTGTGGTGTGTGTGTTCCAGACCTCACAGTAATATCGTGGTGGTGTACCAAGATGTGGCAGGATAGGACTCACTGGATCAGTGTCTACTTTGTCGGGCTCAGTGCTATTACTTGTGGAGAATCTACACAATTTATTTACTTAATATATGCGCACATGTATCTTGCAGACACCTCCCAGCCCTCTTCGAGTGCTGAAATCTGCTACGCCAAAAGGCCAGCCTCCTGAGGCAGGAAACTTCACAGGAAGTGACATCACTGCAATGATCTCATCTTGTGAAACCTATACAGAACACTCTGCTACCAATGACATTGTAAAAATATATTAAAAAACTGATTCATTTGCTCAAGCTAGGACAGAATTGACATTATTTCTTTTAATTCTCAAAGTTTTGTAGTGTGGTGATTACATAATCATTAAAAAAAAACAATTCTTAAACAAAATCTGTCTGGGACAGGCAAACTGGTCCTCTTGTGTTAGCTGGTAAACGTATTAATTGCGTGTATTTTATGACAGAAGTTCCTGCGTCATCAAAATACCCAGAAAACCTCCTCCGAGTTCAACTTCTTGCACGGATCTAAGGGTAACAAACGGGGTGGGGAAAAAAGCGCCACACTTGCCTGACCGGGAATCGAACCCGGGCCGCGGTGGTGAGAGCGCCGAATCCTAACCACTAGACCACCAGGGACACGGAGGGAAGCCCTCTCCCGTCTGTGGCGTGCCCGCAGCGCGACCGACGTCGGCTCTGAAAGCGGGGCCAAGCTCGGCAATCTTGAATTGAGACAGAGACTCGTCCACCAGCGATTCTTAAAACTGCAGTAACCCGTTGAAGACACGACCCCGCCTGCCGTCGTCACTTAGATCTAACCCGCAAAAGAATCACTGCTACAACGGCTTCCGCGACACAATGGTCAGCCACCTGGGGGAGGAACCGTGGTATGAATGACTGGAAGGACACAACAGGGAAACCCACGAGGTTCAGTGTCATACAGACTAGTGTCGCTTGACAGACAAAACTTGCAGTACAAGATTTCTAAAGATTCTTCACAATCACTGGAGTTACAGCCATCACACATCGGTGGGTTAACACTCACACACACAAAGAAAACCAGATCGCCCAGCACAAAGAAGAAAACAAGACTTACACCAAGTTGAGAGCACTTTGCCGCTGGGGGAACGGAATAACGACTATCTTCGATATTGACGCCAGGCTTTCCCTACACAAGGCCAGAACCAGACCGCGATAAGATGGCTCCGGGATGCCCGCGCTGCTCAGGTCGAGCCCGTTATGCCAAAGCAGCCTGTGGCGGGCAATGAAAACACAAGCAACCCGTGTGTCTGCTTCCTGGTCTGCAAAGGCTCTCCAGGAAAATCTCTCTTGCGCTTCTGCTGAACTGCTGCTTCATCTACGCAGGGGCCCCCGCCTTCTTAATCAAGGAGTCCAATGGCAGCATTTGTCGCAAGTGCTCGTCAGTTCCCACACAGTCGGGGAGGAGCCCGGGACTTGATGAGGACAACGACAGCCTGCTTGGCATTGTTTTCCTCGGCACCTATCAATTAACACAGCAGGGTGTGACGTCCCCGGGGCGTGGGGTGTGAGTGAGGGACAGGAAGCAAGCAAGAGACAGAGGAAGTCAAGAGCCACCACACCCTGTTGCTTGCCAGTAATCACACAACTATGGCCCTCAGCTGATACCCCTTTACAAGTGGGAGACCCTGCTCCGAGTCCAGCCCGAGTGCAAAAGGCCCCAGCAAAATTTGAACTCGCGACCCCTGGTTTACAAGACCAGTGTTCTAACCCCTGAGCTATGGAGCCACCAGGCTCCAGGTCCTGACTCACGCGCAGACAAACGTACCGAGTCAAGCAGCTGGCAACATGAGGGAGACACAGTGCCCGGCTCAGCTACACAGCGGAGAGAGCAGAGAAAGGACGCCACGGCGAAGCTGAAGTCTTGCACAGGCCCATGGAAGACACCGAAGATCACCGAGGGAATCGACAGTCGGCCTGGCTCTTGTGTGGTTCCATGGTGTAATGGTTAGCACTCTGGACTCTGAATCCAGCGATCCGAGTTCAAATCTCGGTGGAACCTTTTGTGGGTGGAATTGGTGTCTGGAATGCCAAACGGGAATTACCGCTGAAACAAACGGGGTGGGGAAAAAAAAGGCCACGCTTCCCTGACCGGGAATCAAACCCGGGCCGCGGCGGTGAGAGCGCCGAATCCTAACCACTAGACCACCAGGGACACGGAGGAGAGCCCTCTCCCGTCTGTGGCGTGCCCGCAGCGCGACCGACGTCGGCTCTGAAAGCGGGGCCAAGCTCGGCAATCTTGAATTGAGACAGAGACTCGTCCACCAGCGATTCTTAAAACTGCAGTAACCCGTTGAAGACACGACCCCGCCTGCCGTCGTCACTTAGATCTAACCCGCAAAAGAATCACTGCTACAACGGCTTCCGCGACACAATGGTCAGCCACCTGGGGGAGGAACCGTGGTATGAATGACTGGAAGGACACAACAGGGAAACCCACGAGGTTCAGTGTCATACAGACTAGTGTCGCTTGACAGACAAAACTTGCAGTACAAGATTTCTAAAGATTCTTCACAATCACTGGAGTTACAGCCATCACACATCGGTGGGTTAACACTCACACACACAAAGAAAACCAGATCGCCCAGCACAAAGAAGAAAACAAGACTTACACCAAGTTGAGAGCACTTTGCCGCTGGGGGAACGGAATAACGACTATCTTCGATATTGACGCCAGGCTTTCCCTACACAAGGCCAGAACCAGACCGCGATAAGATGGCTCCGGGATGCCCGCGCTGCTCAGGTCGAGCCCGTTATGCCAAAGCA
>NC_090701.1:45197446-45219946 GCF_040954835.1 Lepisosteus oculatus
GTCAAGAGCCACCACACCCTGTTGCTTGCCAGTAATCACACAACTATGGCCCTCAGCTGATACCCCTTTACAAGTGGGAGACCCTGCTCCGAGTCCAGCCCGAGTGCAAAAGGCCCCAGCGAGATTTGAACTCGCGACCCCTGGTTTACAAGACCAGTGCTCTAACCCCTGAGCTATGGAGCCACAAGGCTCCAGGTCCTGACTCACGCGCAGACAAACGTACCGAGTCAAGCAGCTGGCAACATGAGGGAGACACGGTGCCCGGCTCAGCTACACAGCGGAGAAAGCAGAGAAAGGACGCCACGGCGAAGCTGAAGTCTTGCACAGGCCCATGGAAGACACCGAAGATCACCGAGGGAATCGACAGTCGGCCTGGCTCTTGTGTGGTTCCATGGTGTAATGGTTAGCACTCTGGACTCTGAATCCAGCGATCCGAGTTCAAATCTCGGTGGAACCTTTTGTGGGTGGAATTGGTGTCTGGAATGCCAAACGGGAATTACCGCTGAAACAAACGGGGTGGGGAAAAAAAAAGGCCACGCTTCCCTGACCGGGAATCGAACCCGGGCCGCGGCGGTGAGAGCGCCGAATCCTAACCACTAGACCACCAGGGACACGGAGGAAAGCCCTCTCCCGTCTGTGGCGTGCCCGCAGCGCGACCGACGTCGGCTCTGAAAGCGGGGCCAAGCTCGGCAATCTTGAATTGAGACAGAGACTCGTCCACCAGCGATTCTTAAAACTGCAGTAACCCGTTGAAGACACGACCCCGCCTGCCGTCGTCACTTAGATCTAACCCGCAAAAGAATCACTGCTACAACGGCTTCCGCGACACAATGGTCAGCCACCTGGGGGAGGAACCGTGGTATGAATGACTGGAAGGACACAACAGGGAAACCCACCAGGTTCAGTGTCATACAGACTATAGTCGCTTGACAGACAAAACTTGCAGTACAAGATTTCTAAAGATTCTTCACAATCACTGGAGTTACAGCCATCACACATCGGTGGGTTAACACTCACACACACAAAGAAAACCAGATCGCCCAGCACAAAGAAGAAAACAAGACTTACACCAAGTTGAGAGCACTTTGCCGCTGGGGGAACGGAATAACGACTATCTTCGATATTGACGCCAGGCTTTCCCTACACAAGGCCAGAACCAGACCGCGATAAGATGGCTCCGGGATGCCCGCGCTGCTCAGGTCGAGCCCGTTATGCCAAAGCAGCCTGTGGCGGGCAATGAAAACACAAGCAGCCCGTGTGTCTGCTTCCTGGTCTGCAAAGGCTCTCCAGGAAAATCTCTCTTGCGCTTCTGCTGAACTGCTGCTTCATCTACGCAGGGGCCCCCGCCTTCTTAATCAAGGAGTCCAATGGCAGCATTTGTCGCAAGTGCTCGTCAGTTCCCACACAGTCGGGGAGGAGCCCGGGACTTGATGAGGACAACGACAGCCTGCTTGGCATTGTTTTCCTCGGCACCTATCAATTAACACAGCAGGGTGTGACGTCCCCGGGGCGTGGGGTGTGAGTGAGGGACAGGAAGCAAGCAAGAGACAGAGGAAGTCAAGAGCCACCACACCCTGTTGCTTGCCAGTAATCACACAACTATGGCCCTCAGCTGATACCCCTTTACAAGTGGGAGACCCTGCTCCGAGTCCAGCCCGAGTGCAAAAGGCCCCAGCGAGATTTGAACTCGCGACCCCTGGTTTACAAGACCAGTGCTCTAACCCCTGAGCTATGGAGCCACAAGGCTCCAGGTCCTGACTCACGCGCAGACAAACGTACCGAGTCAAGCAGCTGGCAACATGAGGGAGACACGGTGCCCGGCTCAGCTACACAGCGGAGAAAGCAGAGAAAGGACGCCACGGCGAAGCTGAAGTCTTGCACAGGCCCATGGAAGACACCGAAGATCACCGAGGGAATCGACAGTCGGCCTGGCTCTTGTGTGGTTCCATGGTGTAATGGTTAGCACTCTGGACTCTGAATCCAGCGATCCGAGTTCAAATCTCGGTGGAACCTTTTGTGGGTGGAATTGGTGTCTGGAATGCCAAACGGGAATTACCACTGAAACAAACGGGGTGGGGAAAAAAAAGGCCACGCTTCCCTGACCGGGAATCGAACCCGGGCCGCGGCGGTGAGAGCGCCGAATCCTAACCACTAGACCACCAGGGACACGGAGGAAAGCCCTCTCCCGTCTGTGGCGTGCCCGCAGCGCGACCGACGTCGGCTCTGAAAGCGGGGCCAAGCTCGGCAATCTTGAATTGAGACAGAGACTCGTCCACCAGCGATTCTTAAAACTGCAGTAACCCGTTGAAGACACGACCCCGCCTGCCGTCGTCACTTAGATCTAACCCGCAAAAGAATCACTGCTACAACGGCTTCCGCGACACAATGGTCAGCCACCTGGGGGAGGAACCGTGGTATGAATGACTGGAAGGACACAACAGGGAAACCCACCAGGTTCAGTGTCATACAGACTAGTGTCGCTTGACAGACAAAACTTGCAGTACAAGATTTCTAAAGATTCTTCACAATCACTGGAGTTACAGCCATCACACATCGGTGGGTTAACACTCACACACACAAAGAAAACCAGATCGCCCAGCACAAAGAAGAAAACAAGACTTACACCAAGTTGAGAGCACTTTGCCGCTGGGGGAACGGAATAACGACTATCTTCGATATTGACGCCAGGCTTTCCCTACACAAGGCCAGAACCAGACCGCGATAAGATGGCTCCGGGATGCCCGCGCTGCTCAGGTCGAGCCCGTTATGCCAAAGCAGCCTGTGGCGGGCAATGAAAACACAAGCAGCCCGTGTGTCTGCTTCCTGGTCTGCAAAGGCTCTCCAGGAAAATCTCTCTTGCGCTTCTGCTGAACTGCTGCTTCATCTACGCAGGGGCCCCCGCCTTCTTAATCAAGGAGTCCAATGGCAGCATTTGTCGCAAGTGCTCGTCAGTTCCCACACAGTCGGGGAGGAGCCCGGGACTTGATGAGGACAACGACAGCCTGCTTGGCATTGTTTTCCTCGGCACCTATCAATTAACACAGCAGGGTGTGACGTCCCCGGGGCGTGGGGTGTGAGTGAGGGACAGGAAGCAAGCAAGAGACAGAGGAAGTCAAGAGCCACCACACCCTGTTGCTTGCCAGTAATCACACAACTATGGCCCTCAGCTGATACCCCTTTACAAGTGGGAGACCCTGCTCCGAGTCCAGCCCGAGTGCAAAAGGCCCCAGCGAGATTTGAACTCGCGACCCCTGGTTTACAAGACCAGTGCTCTAACCCCTGAGCTATGGAGCCACAAGGCTCCAGGTCCTGACTCACGCGCAGACAAACGTACCGAGTCAAGCAGCTGGCAACATGAGGGAGACACGGTGCCCGGCTCAGCTACACAGCGGAGAAAGCAGAGAAAGGACGCCACGGCGAAGCTGAAGTCTTGCACAGGCCCATGGAAGACACCGAAGATCACCGAGGGAATCGACAGTCGGCCTGGCTCTTGCGTGGTTCCATGGTGTAATGGTTAGCACTCTGGACTCTGAATCCAGCGATCCGAGTTCAAATCTCGGTGGAACCTTTTGTGGGTGGAATTGGTGTCTGGAATGCCAAACGGGAATTACCGCTGAAACAAACGGGGTGGGGAAAAAAAAGGCCACGCTTCCCTGACCGGGAATCGAACCCGGGCCGCGGCGGTGAGAGCGCCGAATCCTAACCACTAGACCACCAGGGACACGGAGGAAAGCCCTCTCCCGTCTGTGGCGTGCCCGCAGCGCGACCGACGTCGGCTCTGAAAGCGGGGCCAAGCTCGGCAATCTTGAATTGAGACAGAGACTCGTCCACCAGCGATTCTTAAAACTGCAGTAACCCGTTGAAGACACGACCCCGCCTGCCGTCGTCACTTAGATCTAACCCGCAAAAGAATCACTGCTACAACGGCTTCCGCGACACAATGGTCAGCCACCTGGGGGAGGAACCGTGGTATGAATGACTGGAAGGACACAACAGGGAAACCCACCAGGTTCAGTGTCATACAGACTAGTGTCGCTTGACAGTCAAAACTTGCAGTACAAGATTTCTAAAGATTCTTCACAATCACTGGAGTTACAGCCATCACACATCGGTGGGTTAACACTCACACACACAAAGAAAACCAGATCGCCCAGCACAAAGAAGAAAACAAGACTTACACCAAGTTGAGAGCACTTTGCCGCTGGGGGAACGGAATAACGACTATCTTCGATATTGACGCCAGGCTTTCCCTACACAAGGCCAGAACTAGACCGCGATAAGATGGCTCCGGGATGCCCGAGCTGCTCAGGTCGAGCCCGTTATGCCAAAGCAGCCTGTGGCGGGCAATGAAAACACAAGCAGCCCGTGTGTCTGCTTCCTGGTCTGCAAAGGCTCTCCAGGAAAATCTCTCTTGCGCTTCTGCTGAACTGCTGCTTCATCTACGCAGGGGCCCCCGCCTTCTTAATCAAGGAGTCCAATGGCAGCATTTGTCGCAAGTGCTCGTCAGTTCCCACACAGTCGGGGAGGAGCCCTGGACTTGATGAGGACAACGACAGCCTGCTTGGCATTGTTTTCCTCGGCACCTATCAATTAACACAGCAGGGTGTGACGTCCCCGGGGCGTGGGGTGTGAGTGAGGGACAGGAAGCAAGCAAGAGACAGAGGAAGTCAAGAGCCACCACACCCTGTTGCTTGCCAGTAATCACACAACTATGGCCCTCAGCTGATACCCCTTTACAAGTGGGAGACCCTGCTCCGAGTCCAGCCCGAGTGCAAAAGGCCCCAGCGAGATTTGAACTCGCGACCCCTGGTTTACAAGACCAGTGCTCTAACCCCTGAGCTATGGAGCCACAAGGCTCCAGGTCCTGACTCACGCGCAGACAAACGTACCGAGTCAAGCAGCTGGCAACATGAGGGAGACACGGTGCCCGGCTCAGCTACACAGCGGAGAAAGCAGAGAAAGGACGCCACGGCGAAGCTGAAGTCTTGCACAGGCCCATGGAAGACACCGAAGATCACCGAGGGAATCGACAGTCGGCCTGGCTCTTGTGTGGTTCCATGGTGTAATGGTTAGCACTCTGGACTCTGAATCCAGCGATCCGAGTTCAAATCTCGGTGGAACCTTTTGTGGGTGGAATTGGTGTCTGGAATGCCAAACGGGAATTACCGCTGAAACAAACGGGGTGGGGAAAAAAAAGGCCACGCTTCCCTGACCGGGAATCGAACCCGGGCCGCGGCGGTGAGAGCGCCGAATCCTAACCACTAGACCACCAGGGACACGGAGGAAAGCCCTCTCCCGTCTGTGGCGTGCCCGCAGCGCGACCGACGTCGGCTCTGAAAGCGGGGCCAAACTCGGCAATCTTGAATTGAGACAGAGACTCGTCCACCAGCGATTCTTAAAACTGCAGTAACCCGTTGAAGACACGACCCCGCCTGCCGTCGTCACTTAGATCTAACCCGCAAAAGAATCACTGCTACAACGGCTTCCGCGACACAATGGTCAGCCACCTGGGGGAGGAACCGTGGTATGAATGACTGGAAGGACACAACAGGGAAACCCACCAGGTTCAGTGTCATACAGACTAGTGTCGCTTGACAGTCAAAACTTGCAGTACAAGATTTCTAAAGATTCTTCACAATCACTGGAGTTACAGCCATCACACATCGGTGGGTTAACACTCACACACACAAAGAAAACCAGATCGCCCAGCACAAAGAAGAAAACAAGACTTACACCAAGTTGAGAGCACTTTGCCGCTGGGGGAACGGAATAACGACTATCTTCGATATTGATGCCAGGCTTTCCCTACACAAGGCCAGAACCAGACCGCGATAAGATGGCTCCGGGATGCCCGCGCTGCTCAGGTCGAGCCCGTTATGCCAAAGCAGCCTGTGGCGGGCAATGAAAACACAAGCAGCCCGTGTGTCTGCTTCCTGGTCTGCAAAGGCTCTCCAGGAAAATCTCTCTTGCGCTTCTGCTGAACTGCTGCTTCATCTACTCAGGGGCCCCCGCCTTCTTAATCAAGGAGTCCAATGGCAGCATTTGTCGCAAGTGCTCGTCAGTTCCCACACAGTCGGGGAGGAGCCCGGGACTTGATGAGGACAACGACAGCCTGCTTGGCATTGTTTTCCTCGGCACCTATCAATTAACACAGCAGGGTGTGACGTCCCCGGGGCGTGGGGTGTGAGTGAGGGACAGGAAGCAAGCAAGAGACAGAGGAAGTCAAGAGCCACCACACCCTGTTGCTTGCCAGTAATCACACAACTATGGCCCTCAGCTGATACCCCTTTACAAGTGGGAGACCCTGCTCCGAGTCCAGCCCGAGTGCAAAAGGCCCCAGCGAGATTTGAACTCGCGACCCCTGGTTTACAAGACCAGTGCTCTAACCCCTGAGCTATGGAGCCACAAGGCTCCAGGTCCTGACTCACGCGCAGACAAACGTACCGAGTCAAGCAGCTGGCAACATGAGGGAGACACGGTGCCCGGCTCAGCTACACAGCGGAGAAAGCAGAGAAAGGACGCCACGGCGAAGCTGAAGTCTTGCACAGGCCCATGGAAGACACCGAAGATCACCGAGGGAATCGACAGTCGGCCTGGCTCTTGTGTGGTTCCATGGTGTAATGGTTAGCACTCTGGACTCTGAATCCAGCGATCCGAGTTCAAATCTCGGTGGAACCTTTTGTGGGTGGAATTGGTGTCTGGAATGCCAAATGGGAATTACCGCTGAAACAAACGGGGTGGGGAAAAAAAAGGCCACGCTTCCCTGACCGGGAATCGAACCCGGGCCGCGGCGGTGAGAGCGCCGAATCCTAACCACTAGACCACCAGGGACACGGAGGAAAGCCCTCTCCCGTCTGTGGCGTGCCCGCAGCGCGACCGAAGTCGGCTCTGAAAGCGGGGCCAAGCTCGGCAATCTTGAATTGAGACAGAGACTCGTCCACCAGCGATTCTTAAAACTGCAGTAACCCGTTGAAGACACGACCCCGCCTGCCGTCGTCACTTAGATCTAACCCGCAAAAAATCACTGCTACAACGGCTTCCGCGACACAATGGTCAGCCACCTGGGGGTGGAACCGTGGTATGAATGACTGGAAGGACACAACAGGGAAACCCACCAGGTTCAGTGTCATACAGACTAGTGTCGCTTGACAGACAAAACTTGCAGTACAAGATTTCTAAAGATTCTTCACAATCACTGGAGTTACAGCCATCACACATCGGTGGGTTAACACTCACACACACAAAGAAAACCAGATCGCCCAGCACAAAGAAGAAAACAAGACTTACACCAAGTTGAGAGCACTTTGCCGCTGGGGGAACGGAATAACGACTATCTTCGATATTGACGCCAGGCTTTCCCTACACAAGGCCAGAACCAGACCGCGATAAGATGGCTCCGGGATGCCCGCGCTGCTCAGGTCGAGCCCGTTATGCCAAAGCAGCCTGTGGCGGGCAATGAAAACACAAGCAGCCCGTGTGTCTGCTTCCTGGTCTGCAAAGGCTCTCCAGGAAAATCTCTCTTGCGCTTCTGCTGAACTGCTGCTTCATCTACGCAGGGGCCCCCGCCTTCTTAATCAAGGAGTCCAATGGCAGCATTTGTCGCAAGTGCTCGTCAGTTCCCACAAAGTCGGGGAGGAGCCCTGGACTTGATGAGGACAACGACAGCCTGCTTGGCATTGTTTTCCTCGGCACCTATCAATTAACACAGCAGGGTGTGACGTCCCCGGGGCGTGGGGTGTGAGTGAGGGACAGGAAGCAAGCAAGAGACAGAGGAAGTCAAGAGCCACCACACCCTGTTGCTTGCCAGTAATCACACAACTATGGCCCTCAGCTGATACCCCTTTACAAGTGGGAGACCCTGCTCCGAGTCCAGCCCGAGTGCAAAAGGCCCCAGCGAGATTTGAACTCGCGACCCCTGGTTTACAAGACCAGTGCTCTAACCCCTGAGCTATGGAGCCACAAGGCTCCAGGTCCTGACTCACGCGCAGACAAACGTACCGAGTCAAGCAGCTGGCAACATGAGGGAGACACGGTGCCCGGCTCAGCTACACAGCGGAGAAAGCAGAGAAAGGACGCCACGGCGAAGCTGAAGTCTTGCACAGGCCCATGGAAGACACCGAAGATCACCGAGGGAATCGACAGTCGGCCTGGCTCTTGTGTGGTTCCATGGTGTAATGGTTAGCACTCTGGACTCTGAATCCAGCGATCCGAGTTCAAATCTCGGTGGAACCTTTTGTGGGTGGAATTGGTGTCTGGAATGCCAAACGGGAATTACCGCTGAAACAAACGGGGTGGGGAAAAAAAAGGCCACGCTTCCCTGACCGGGAATCGAACCCGGGCCGCGGCGGTGAGCGCGCCGAATCCTAACCACTAGACCACCAGGGACACGGAGGAAAGCCCTCTCCCGTCTGTGGCGTGCCCGCAGCGCGACCGACGTCGGCTCTGAAAGCGGGGCCAAGCTCTGCAATCTTGAATTGAGACAGAGACTCGTCCACCAGCGATTCTTAAAACTGCAGTAACCCGTTGAAGACACGACCCCGCCTGCCGTCGTCACTTAGATCTAACCCGCAAAAGAATCACTGCTACAACCGCTTCCGCGACACAATGGTCAGCCACCTGGGGGAGGAACCGTGGTATGAATGACTGGAAGGACACAACAGGGAAACCCACCAGGTTCAGTGTCATACAGACTAGTGTCGCTTGACAGACAAAACTTGCAGTACAAGATTTCTAAAGATTCTTCACAATCACTGGAGTTACAGCCATCACACATCGGTGGGTTAACACTCACACACACAAAGAAAACCACATCGCCCAGCACAAAGAAGGAAACAAGACTTACACCAAGTTGAGAGCACTTTGCCGCTGGGGGAACGGAATAACGACTATCTTCGATATTGACGCCAGGCTTTCCCTACACAAGGCCAGAACCAGACCGCGATAAGATGGCTCCGGGATGCCCGCGCTGCTCAGGTCGAGCCCGTTATGCCAAAGCAGCCTGTGGCGGGCAATGAAAACACAAGCAGCCCGTGTGTCTGCTTCCTGGTCTGCAAAGGCTCTCCAGGAAAATCTCTCTTGCGCTTCTGCTGAACTGCTGCTTCATCTACGCAGGGGCCCCCGCCTTCTTAATCAAGGAGTCCAATGGCAGCATTTGTCGCAAGTGCTCGTCAGTTCCCACACAGTCGGGGAGGAGCCCGGGACTTGATGAGGACAACGACAGCCTGCTTGGCATTGTTTTCCTCGGCACCTATCAATTAACACAGCAGGGTGTGACGTCCCCGGGGCGTGGGGTGTGAGTGAGGGACAGGAAGCAAGCAAGAGACAGAGGAAGTCAAGAGCCACCACACCCTGTTGCTTGCCAGTAATCACACAACTATGGCCCTCAGCTGATACCCCTTTACAAGTGGGAGACCCTGCTCCGAGTCCAGCCCGAGTGCAAAAGGCCCCAGCGAGATTTGAACTCGCGACCCCTGGTTTACAAGACCAGTGCTCTAACCCCTGAGCTATGGAGCCACAAGGCTCCAGGTCCTGACTCACGCGCAGACAAACGTACCGAGTCAAGCAGCTGGCAACATGAGGGAGACACGGTGCCCGGCTCAGCTACACAGCGGAGAAAGCAGAGAAAGGACGCCACGGCGAAGCTGAAGTCTTGCACAGGCCCATGGAAGACACCGAAGATCACCGAGGGAATCGACAGTCGGCCTGGCTCTTGTGTGGTTCCATGGTGTAATGGTTAGCACTCTGGACTCTGAATCCAGCGATCCGAGTTCAAATCTCGGTGGAACCTTTTGTGGGTGGAATTGGTGTCTGGAATGCCAAACGGGAATTACCGCTGAAACAAACGGGGTGGGGAAAAAAAAAGGCCACGCTTCCCTGACCGGGAATCGAACCCGGGCCGCGGCGGTGAGAGCGCCGAATCCTAACCACTAGACCACCAGGGACACGGAGGAAAGCCCTCTCCCGTCTGTGGCGTGCCCGCAGCGCGACCGACGTCGGCTCTGAAAGCGGGGCCAAGCTCGGCAATCTTGAATTGAGACAGAGACTCGTCCACCAGCGATTCTTAAAACTGCAGTAACCCGTTGAAGACACGACCCCGCCTGCCGTCGTCACTTAGATCTAACCCGCAAAAGAATCACTGCTACAACGGCTTCCGCGACACAATGGTCAGCCACCTGGGGGAGGAACCGTGGTATGAATGACTGGAAGGACACAACAGGGAAACCCACCAGGTTCAGTGTCATACAGACTATAGTCGCTTGACAGACAAAACTTGCAGTACAAGATTTCTAAAGATTCTTCACAATCACTGGAGTTACAGCCATCACACATCGGTGGGTTAACACTCACACACACAAAGAAAACCAGATCGCCCAGCACAAAGAAGAAAACAAGACTTACACCAAGTTGAGAGCACTTTGCCGCTGGGGGAACGGAATAACGACTATCTTCGATATTGACGCCAGGCTTTCCCTACACAAGGCCAGAACCAGACCGCGATAAGATGGCTCCGGGATGCCCGCGCTGCTCAGGTCGAGCCCGTTATGCCAAAGCAGCCTGTGGCGGGCAATGAAAACACAAGCAGCCCGTGTGTCTGCTTCCTGGTCTGCAAAGGCTCTCCAGGAAAATCTCTCTTGCGCTTCTGCTGAACTGCTGCTTCATCTACGCAGGGGCCCCCGCCTTCTTAATCAAGGAGTCCAATGGCAGCATTTGTCGCAAGTGCTCGTCAGTTCCCACACAGTCGGGGAGGAGCCCGGGACTTGATGAGGACAACGACAGCCTGCTTGGCATTGTTTTCCTCGGCACCTATCAATTAACACAGCAGGGTGTGACGTCCCCGGGGCGTGGGGTGTGAGTGAGGGACAGGAAGCAAGCAAGAGACAGAGGAAGTCAAGAGCCACCACACCCTGTTGCTTGCCAGTAATCACACAACTATGGCCCTCAGCTGATACCCCTTTACAAGTGGGAGACCCTGCTCCGAGTCCAGCCCGAGTGCAAAAGGCCCCAGCGAGATTTGAACTCGCGACCCCTGGTTTACAAGACCAGTGCTCTAACCCCTGAGCTATGGAGCCACAAGGCTCCAGGTCCTGACTCACGCGCAGACAAACGTACCGAGTCAAGCAGCTGGCAACATGAGGGAGACACGGTGCCCGGCTCAGCTACACAGCGGAGAAAGCAGAGAAAGGACGCCACGGCGAAGCTGAAGTCTTGCACAGGCCCATGGAAGACACCGAAGATCACCGAGGGAATCGACAGTCGGCCTGGCTCTTGTGTGGTTCCATGGTGTAATGGTTAGCACTCTGGACTCTGAATCCAGCGATCCGAGTTCAAATCTCGGTGGAACCTTTTGTGGGTGGAATTGGTGTCTGGAATGCCAAACGGGAATTACCGCTGAAACAAACGGGGTGGGGAAAAAAAAGGCCACGCTTCCCTGACCGGGAATCGAACCCGGGCCGCGGCGGTGAGAGCGCCGAATCCTAACCACTAGACCACCAGGGACACGGAGGAAAGCCCTCTCCCGTCTGTGGCGTGCCCGCAGCGCGACCGACGTCGGCTCTGAAAGCGGGGCCAAACTCGGCAATCTTGAATTGAGACAGAGACTCGTCCACCAGCGATTCTTAAAACTGCAGTAACCCGTTGAAGACACGACCCCGCCTGCCGTCGTCACTTAGATCTAACCCGCAAAAGAATCACTGCTACAACGGCTTCCGCGACACAATGGTCAGCCACCTGGGGGAGGAACCGTGGTATGAATGACTGGAAGGACACAACAGGGAAACCCACCAGGTTCAGTGTCATACAGACTAGTGTCGCTTGACAGTCAAAACTTGCAGTACAAGATTTCTAAAGATTCTTCACAATCACTGGAGTTACAGCCATCACACATCGGTGGGTTAACACTCACACACACAAAGAAAACCAGATCGCCCAGCACAAAGAAGAAAACAAGACTTACACCAAGTTGAGAGCACTTTGCCGCTGGGGGAACGGAATAACGACTATCTTCGATATTGATGCCAGGCTTTCCCTACACAAGGCCAGAACCAGACCGCGATAAGATGGCTCCGGGATGCCCGCGCTGCTCAGGTCGAGCCCGTTATGCCAAAGCAGCCTGTGGCGGGCAATGAAAACACAAGCAGCCCGTGTGTCTGCTTCCTGGTCTGCAAAGGCTCTCCAGGAAAATCTCTCTTGCGCTTCTGCTGAACTGCTGCTTCATCTACGCAGGGGCCCCCGCCTTCTTAATCAAGGAGTCCAATGGCAGCATTTGTCGCAAGTGCTCGTCAGTTCCCACACAGTCGGGGAGGAGCCCGGGACTTGATGAGGACAACGACAGCCTGCTTGGCATTGTTTTCCTCGGCACCTATCAATTAACACAGCAGGGTGTGACGTCCCCGGGGCGTGGGGTGTGAGTGAGGGACAGGAAGCAAGCAAGAGACAGAGGAAGTCAAGAGCCACCACACCCTGTTGCTTGCCAGTAATCACACAACTATGGCCCTCAGCTGATACCCCTTTACAAGTGGGAGACCCTGCTCCGAGTCCAGCCCGAGTGCAAAAGGCCCCAGCGAGATTTGAACTCGCGACCCCTGGTTTACAAGACCAGTGCTCTAACCCCTGAGCTATGGAGCCACAAGGCTCCAGGTCCTGACTCACGCGCAGACAAACGTACCGAGTCAAGCAGCTGGCAACATGAGGGAGACACGGTGCCCGGCTCAGCTACACAGCGGAGAAAGCAGAGAAAGGACGCCACGGCGAAGCTGAAGTCTTGCACAGGCCCATGGAAGACACCGAAGATCACCGAGGGAATCGACAGTCGGCCTGGCTCTTGTGTGGTTCCATGGTGTAATGGTTAGCACTCTGGACTCTGAATCCAGCGATCCGAGTTCAAATCTCGGTGGAACCTTTTGTGGGTGGAATTGGTGTCTGGAATGCCAAATGGGAATTACCGCTGAAACAAACGGGGTGGGGAAAAAAAAGGCCACGCTTCCCTGACCGGGAATCGAACCCGGGCCGCGGCGGTGAGAGCGCCGAATCCTAACCACTAGACCACCAGGGACACGGAGGAAAGCCCTCTCCCGTCTGTGGCGTGCCCGCAGCGCGACCGAAGTCGGCTCTGAAAGCGGGGCCAAGCTCGGCAATCTTGAATTGAGACAGAGACTCGTCCACCAGCGATTCTTAAAACTGCAGTAACCCGTTGAAGACACGACCCCGCCTGCCGTCGTCACTTAGATCTAACCCGCAAAAAATCACTGCTACAACGGCTTCCGCGACACAATGGTCAGCCACCTGGGGGTGGAACCGTGGTATGAATGACTGGAAGGACACAACAGGGAAACCCACCAGGTTCAGTGTCATACAGACTAGTGTCGCTTGACAGACAAAACTTGCAGTACAAGATTTCTAAAGATTCTTCACAATCACTGGAGTTACAGCCATCACACATCGGTGGGTTAACACTCACACACACAAAGAAAACCAGATCGCCCAGCACAAAGAAGAAAACAAGACTTACACCAAGTTGAGAGCACTTTGCCGCTGGGGGAACGGAATAACGACTATCTTCGATATTGACGCCAGGCTTTCCCTACACAAGGCCAGAACCAGACCGCGATAAGATGGCTCCGGGATGCCCGCGCTGCTCAGGTCGAGCCCGTTATGCCAAAGCAGCCTGTGGCGGGCAATGAAAACACAAGCAGCCCGTGTGTCTGCTTCCTGGTCTGCAAAGGCTCTCCAGGAAAATCTCTCTTGCGCTTCTGCTGAACTGCTGCTTCATCTACGCAGGGGCCCCCGCCTTCTTAATCAAGGAGTCCAATGGCAGCATTTGTCGCAAGTGCTCGTCAGTTCCCACAAAGTCGGGGAGGAGCCCTGGACTTGATGAGGACAACGACAGCCTGCTTGGCATTGTTTTCCTCGGCACCTATCAATTAACACAGCAGGGTGTGACGTCCCCGGGGCGTGGGGTGTGAGTGAGGGACAGGAAGCAAGCAAGAGACAGAGGAAGTCAAGAGCCACCACACCCTGTTGCTTGCCAGTAATCACACAACTATGGCCCTCAGCTGATACCCCTTTACAAGTGGGAGACCCTGCTCCGAGTCCAGCCCGAGTGCAAAAGGCCCCAGCGAGATTTGAACTCGCGACCCCTGGTTTACAAGACCAGTGCTCTAACCCCTGAGCTATGGAGCCACAAGGCTCCAGGTCCTGACTCACGCGCAGACAAACGTACCGAGTCAAGCAGCTGGCAACATGAGGGAGACACGGTGCCCGGCTCAGCTACACAGCGGAGAAAGCAGAGAAAGGACGCCACGGCGAAGCTGAAGTCTTGCACAGGCCCATGGAAGACACCGAAGATCACCGAGGGAATCGACAGTCGGCCTGGCTCTTGTGTGGTTCCATGGTGTAATGGTTAGCACTCTGGACTCTGAATCCAGCGATCCGAGTTCAAATCTCGGTGGAACCTTTTGTGGGTGGAATTGGTGTCTGGAATGCCAAACGGGAATTACCGCTGAAACAAACGGGGTGGGGAAAAAAAAGGCCACGCTTCCCTGACCGGGAATCGAACCCGGGCCGCGGCGGTGAGAGCGCCGAATCCTAACCACTAGACCACCAGGGACACGGAGGAAAGCCCTCTCCCGTCTGTGGCGTGCCCGCAGCGCGACCGACGTCGGCTCTGAAAGCGGGGCCAAGCTCTGCAATCTTGAATTGAGACAGAGACTCGTCCACCAGCGATTCTTAAAACTGCAGTAACCCGTTGAAGACACGACCCCGCCTGCCGTCGTCACTTAGATCTAACCCGCAAAAGAATCACTGCTACAACGGCTTCCGCGACACAATGGTCAGCCACCTGGGGGAGGAACCGTGGTATGAATGACTGGAAGGACACAACAGGGAAACCCACCAGGTTCAGTGTCATACAGACTAGTGTCGCTTGACAGACAAAACTTGCAGTACAAGATTTCTAAAGATTCTTCACAATCACTGGAGTTACAGCCATCACACATCGGTGGGTTAACACTCACACACACAAAGAAAACCAGATCGCCCAGCACAAAGAAGAAAACAAGACTTACACCAAGTTGAGAGCACTTTGCCGCTGGGGGAACGGAATAACGACTATCTTCGATATTGACGCCAGGCTTTCCCTACACAAGGCCAGAACCAGACCGCGATAAGATGGCTCCGGGATGCCCGCGCTGCTCAGGTCGAGCCCGTTATGCCAAAGCAGCCTGTGGCGGGCAATGAAAACACAAGCAGCCCGTGTGTCTGCTTCCTGGTCTGCAAAGGCTCTCCAGGAAAATCTCTCTTGCGCTTCTGCTGAACTGCTGCTTCATCTACGCAGGGGCCCCCGCCTTCTTAATCAAGGAGTCCAATGGCAGCATTTGTCGCAAGTGCTCGTCAGTTCCCACACAGTCGGGGAGGAGCCCGGGACTTGATGAGGACAACGACAGCCTGCTTGGCATTGTTTTCCTCGGCACCTATCAATTAACACAGCAGGGTGTGACGTCCCCGGGGCGTGGGGTGTGAGTGAGGGACAGGAAGCAAGCAAGAGACAGAGGAAGTCAAGAGCCACCACACCCTGTTGCTTGCCAGTAATCACACAACTATGGCCCTCAGCTGATACCCCTTTACAAGTGGGAGACCCTGCTCCGAGTCCAGCCCGAGTGCAAAAGGCCCCAGCGAGATTTGAACTCGCGACCCCTGGTTTACAAGACCAGTGCTCTAACCCCTGAGCTATGGAGCCACAAGGCTCCAGGTCCTGACTCACGCGCAGACAAACGTACCGAGTCAAGCAGCTGGCAACATGAGGGAGACACGGTGCCCGGCTCAGCTACACAGCGGAGAAAGCAGAGAAAGGACGCCACGGCGAAGCTGAAGTCTTGCACAGGCCCATGGAAGACACCGAAGATCACCGAGGGAATCGACAGTCGGCCTGGCTCTTGTGTGGTTCCATGGTGTAATGGTTAGCACTCTGGACTCTGAATCCAGCGATCCGAGTTCAAATCTCGGTGGAACCTTTTGTGGGTGGAATTGGTGTCTGGAATGCCAAACGGGAATTACTGCTGAAACAAACGGGGTGGGGAAAAAAAAAGGCCACGCTTCCCTGACCGGGAATCGAACCCGGGCCGCGGCGGTGAGAGCGCCGAATCCTAACCACTAGACCACCAGGGACACGGAGGAAAGCCCTCTCCCGTCTGTGGCGTGCCCGCAGCGCGACCGACGTCGGCTCTGAAAGCGGGGCCAAGCTCGGCAATCTTGAATTGAGACAGAGACTCGTCCACCAGCGATTCTTAAAACTGCAGTAACCCGTTGAAGACACGACCCCGCCTGCCGTCGTCACTTAGATCTAACCCGCAAAAGAATCACTGCTACAACGGCTTCCGCGACACAATGGTCAGCCACCTGGGGGAGGAACCGTGGTATGAATGACTGGAAGGACACAACAGGGAAACCCACCAGGTTCAGTGTCATACAGACTATAGTCGCTTGACAGACAAAACTTGCAGTACAAGATTTCTAAAGATTCTTCACAATCACTGGAGTTACAGCCATCACACATCGGTGGGTTAACACTCACACACACAAAGAAAACCAGATCGCCCAGCACAAAGAAGAAAACAAGACTTACACCAAGTTGAGAGCACTTTGCCGCTGGGGGAACGGAATAACGACTATCTTCGATATTGACGCCAGGCTTTCCCTACACAAGGCCAGAACCAGACCGCGATAAGATGGCTCCGGGATGCCCGCGCTGCTCAGGTCGAGCCCGTTATGCCAAAGCAGCCTGTGGCGGGCAATGAAAACACAAGCAGCCCGTGTGTCTGCTTCCTGGTCTGCAAAGGCTCTCCAGGAAAATCTCTCTTGCGCTTCTGCTGAACTGCTGCTTCATCTACGCAGGGGCCCCCGCCTTCTTAATCAAGGAGTCCAATGGCAGCATTTGTCGCAAGTGCTCGTCAGTTCCCACACAGTCGGGGAGGAGCCCGGGACTTGATGAGGACAACGACAGCCTGCTTGGCATTGTTTTCCTCGGCACCTATCAATTAACACAGCAGGGTGTGACGTCCCCGGGGCGTGGGGTGTGAGTGAGGGACAGGAAGCAAGCAAGAGACAGAGGAAGTCAAGAGCCACCACACCCTGTTGCTTGCCAGTAATCACACAACTATGGCCCTCAGCTGATACCCCTTTACAAGTGGGAGACCCTGCTCCGAGTCCAGCCCGAGTGCAAAAGGCCCCAGCGAGATTTGAACTCGCGACCCCTGGTTTACAAGACCAGTGCTCTAACCCCTGAGCTATGGAGCCACAAGGCTCCAGGTCCTGACTCACGCGCAGACAAACGTACCGAGTCAAGCAGCTGGCAACATGAGGGAGACACGGTGCCCGGCTCAGCTACACAGCGGAGAAAGCAGAGAAAGGACGCCACGGCGAAGCTGAAGTCTTGCACAGGCCCATGGAAGACACCGAAGATCACCGAGGGAATCGACAGTCGGCCTGGCTCTTGTGTGGTTCCATGGTGTAATGGTTAGCACTCTGGACTCTGAATCCAGCGATCCGAGTTCAAATCTCGGTGGAACCTTTTGTGGGTGGAATTGGTGTCTGGAATGCCAAACGGGAATTACCGCTGAAACAAACGGGGTGGGGAAAAAAAAGGCCACGCTTCCCTGACCGGGAATCGAACCCGGGCCGCGGCGGTGAGAGCGCCGATTCCTAACCACTAGACCACCAGGGACACGGAGGAAAGCCCTCTCCCGTCTGTGGCGTGCCCGACGTCGGCTCTGAAAGCGGGGCCAAGCTCGGCAATCTTGAATTGAGACAGAGACTCGTCCACCAGCGATTCTTAAAACTGCAGTAACCCGTTGAAGACACGACCCCGCCTGCCGTCGTCACTTAGATCTAACCCGCAAAAGAATCACTGCTACAACGGCTTCCGCGACACAATGGTCAGCCACCTGGGGGAGGAACCGTGGTATGAATGACTGGAAGGACACAACAGGGAAACCCACCAGGTTCAGTGTCATACAGACTAGTGTCGCTTGACAGTCAAAACTTGCAGTACAAGATTTCTAAAGATTCTTCACAATCACTGGAGTTACAGCCATCACACATCGGTGGGTTAACACTCACACACACAAAGAAAACCAGATCGCCCAGCACAAAGAAGAAAACAAGACTTACACCAAGTTGAGAGCACTTTGCCGCTGGGGGAACGGAATAACGACTATCTTCGATATTGACGCCAGGCTTTCCCTACACAAGGCCAGAACCAGACCGCGATAAGATGGCTCCGGGATGCCCGCGCTGCTCAGGTCGAGCCCGTTATGCCAAAGCAGCCTGTGGCGGGCAATGAAAACACAAGCAGCCCGTGTGTCTGCTTCCTGGTCTGCAAAGGCTCTCCAGGAAAATCTCTCTTGCGCTTCTGCTGAACTGCTGCTTCATCTACGCAGGGGCCCCCGCCTTCTTAATCAAGGAGTCCAATGGCAGCATTTGTCGCAAGT
The DNA here is from genome assembly GCF_040954835.1 of Lepisosteus oculatus. Lineage (NCBI taxonomy): Eukaryota > Metazoa > Chordata > Actinopteri > Semionotiformes > Lepisosteidae > Lepisosteus > Lepisosteus oculatus. The sequence goes on from NC_090701.1 coordinate 45,215,929, forward strand.
GCTCGTCAGTTCCCACACAGTCGGGGAGGAGCCCTGGACTTGATGAGGACAACGACAGCCTGCTTGGCATTGTTTTCCTCGGCACCTATCAATTAACACAGCAGGGTGTGACGTCCCCGGGGCGTGGGGTGTGAGTGAGGGACAGGAAGCAAGCAAGAGACAGAGGAAGTCAAGAGCCACCACACCCTGTTGCTTGCCAGTAATCACACAACTATGGCCCTCAGCTGATACCCCTTTACAAGTGGGAGACCCTGCTCCGAGTCCAGCCCGAGTGCAAAAGGCCCCAGCGAGATTTGAACTCGCGACCCCTGGTTTACAAGACCAGTGCTCTAACCCCTGAGCTATGGAGCCACAAGGCTCCAGGTCCTGACTCACGCGCAGACAAACGTACCGAGTCAAGCAGCTGGCAACATGAGGGAGACACGGTGCCCGGCTCAGCTACACAGCGGAGAAAGCAGAGAAAGGACGCCACGGCGAAGCTGAAGTCTTGCACAGGCCCATGGAAGACACCGAAGATCACCGAGGGAATCGACAGTCGGCCTGGCTCTTGTGTGGTTCCATGGTGTAATGGTTAGCACTCTGGACTCTGAATCCAGCGATCCGAGTTCAAATCTCGGTGGAACCTTTTGTGGGTGGAATTGGTGTCTGGAATGCCAAGCGGGAATTACCGCTGAAACAAACGGGGTGGGGAAAAAAAAGGCCACGCTTCCCTGACCGGGAATCGAACCCGGGCCGCGGCGGTGAGAGCGCCGAATCCTAACCACTAGACCACCAGGGACACGGAGGAAAGCCCTCTCCCGTCTGTGGCGTGCCCGCAGCGCGACCGACGTCGGCTCTGAAAGCGGGGCCAAGCTCTGCAATCTTGAATTGAGACAGAGACTCGTCCACCAGCGATTCTTAAAACTGCAGTAACCCGTTGAAGACACGACCCCGCCTGCCGTCGTCACTTAGATCTAACCCGCAAAAGAATCACTGCTACAACGGCTTCCGCGACACAATGGTCAGCCACCTGGGGGAGGAACCGTGGTATGAATGACTGGAAGGACACAACAGGGAAACCCACCAGGTTCAGTGTCATACAGACTAGTGTCGCTTGACAGACAAAACTTGCAGTACAAGATTTCTAAAGATTCTTCACAATCACTGGAGTTACAGCCATCACACATCGGTGGGTTAACACTCACACACACAAAGAAAACCAGATCGCCCAGCACAAAGAAGAAAACAAGACTTACACCAAGTTGAGAGCACTTTGCCGCTGGGGGAACGGAATAACGACTATCTTCGATATTGACGCCAGGCTTTCCCTACACAAGGCCAGAACCAGACCGCGATAAGATGGCTCCGGGATGCCCGCGCTGCTCAGGTCGAGCCCGTTATGCCAAAGCAGCCTGTGGCGGGCAATGAAAACACAAGCAGCCCGTGTGTCTGCTTCCTGGTCTGCAAAGGCTCTCCAGGAAAATCTCTCTTGCGCTTCTGCTGAACTGCTGCTTCATCTACGCAGGGGCCCCCGCCTTCTTAATCAAGGAGTCCAATGGCAGCATTTGTCGCAAGTGCTCGTCAGTTCCCACACAGTCGGGGAGGAGCCCGGGACTTGATGAGGACAACGACAGCCTGCTTGGCATTGTTTTCCTCGGCACCTATCAATTAACACAGCAGGGTGTGACGTCCCCGGGGCGTGGGGTGTGAGTGAGGGACAGGAAGCAAGCAAGAGACAGAGGAAGTCAAGAGCCACCACACCCTGTTGCTTGCCAGTAATCACACAACTATGGCCCTCAGCTGATACCCCTTTACAAGTGGGAGACCCTGCTCCGAGTCCAGCCCGAGTGCAAAAGGCCCCAGCGAGATTTGAACTCGCGACCCCTGGTTTACAAGACCAGTGCTCTAACCCCTGAGCTATGGAGCCACAAGGCTCCAGGTCCTGACTCACGCGCAGACAAACGTACCGAGTCAAGCAGCTGGCAACATGAGGGAGACACGGTGCCCGGCTCAGCTACACAGCGGAGAAAGCAGAGAAAGGACGCCACGGCGAAGCTGAAGTCTTGCACAGGCCCATGGAAGACACCGAAGATCACCGAGGGAATCGACAGTCGGCCTGGCTCTTGTGTGGTTCCATGGTGTAATGGTTAGCACTCTGGACTCTGAATCCAGCGATCCGAGTTCAAATCTCGGTGGAACCTTTTGTGGGTGGAATTGGTGTCTGGAATGCCAAACGGGAATTACCGCTGAAACAAACGGGGTGGGGAAAAAAAAAGGCCACGCTTCCCTGACCGGGAATCGAACCCGGGCCGCGGCGGTGAGAGCGCCGAATCCTAACCACTAGACCACCAGGGACACGGAGGAAAGCCCTCTCCCGTCTGTGGCGTGCCCGCAGCGCGACCGACGTCGGCTCTGAAAGCGGGGCCAAGCTCGGCAATCTTGAATTGAGACAGAGACTCGTCCACCAGCGATTCTTAAAACTGCAGTAACCCGTTGAAGACACGACCCCGCCTGCCATCGTCACTTAGATCTAACCCGCAAAAGAATCACTGCTACAACGGCTTCCGCGACACAATGGTCAGCCACCTGGGGGAGGAACCGTGGTATGAATGACTGGAAGGACACAACAGGGAAACCCACCAGGTTCAGTGTCATACAGACTATAGTCGCTTGACAGACAAAACTTGCAGTACAAGATTTCTAAAGATTCTTCACAATCACTGGAGTTACAGCCATCACACATCGGTGGGTTAACACTCACACACACAAAGAAAACCAGATCGCCCAGCACAAAGAAGAAAACAAGACTTACACCAAGTTGAGAGCACTTTGCCGCTGGGGGAACGGAATAACGACTATCTTCGATATTGACGCCAGGCTTTCCCTACACAAGGCCAGAACCAGACCGCGATAAGATGGCTCCGGGATGCCCGCGCTGCTCAGGTCGAGCCCGTTATGCCAAAGCAGCCTGTGGCGGGCAATGAAAACACAAGCAGCCCGTGTGTCTGCTTCCTGGTCTGCAAAGGCTCTCCAGGAAAATCTCTCTTGCGCTTCTGCTGAACTGCTGCTTCATCTACGCAGGGGCCCCCGCCTTCTTAATCAAGGAGTCCAATGGCAGCATTTGTCGCAAGTGCTCGTCAGTTCCCACACAGTCGGGGAGGAGCCCGGGACTTGATGAGGACAACGACAGCCTGCTTGGCATTGTTTTCCTCGGCACCTATCAATTAACACAGCAGGGTGTGACGTCCCCGGGGCGTGGGGTGTGAGTGAGGGACAGGAAGCAAGCAAGAGACAGAGGAAGTCAAGAGCCACCACACCCTGTTGCTTGCCAGTAATCACACAACTATGGCCCTCAGCTGATACCCCTTTACAAGTGGGAGACCCTGCTCCGAGTCCAGCCCGAGTGCAAAAGGCCCCAGCGAGATTTGAACTCGCGACCCCTGGTTTACAAGACCAGTGCTCTAACCCCTGAGCTATGGAGCCACAAGGCTCCAGGTCCTGACTCACGCGCAGACAAACGTACCGAGTCAAGCAGCTGGCAACATGAGGGAGACACGGTGCCCGGCTCAGCTACACAGCGGAGAAAGCAGAGAAAGGACGCCACGGCGAAGCTGAAGTCTTGCACAGGCCCATGGAAGACACCGAAGATCACCGAGGGAATCGACAGTCGGCCTGGCTCTTGTGTGGTTCCATGGTGTAATGGTTAGCACTCTGGACTCTGAATCCAGCGATCCGAGTTCAAATCTCGGTGGAACCTTTTGTGGGTGGAATTGGTGTCTGGAATGCCAAACGGGAATTACCGCTGAAACAAACGGGGTGGGGAAAAAAAAGGCCACGCTTCCCTGACCGGGAATCGAACCCGGGCCGCGGCGGTGAGAGCGCCGAATCCTAACCACTAGACCACCAGGGACACGGAGGAAAGCCCTCTCCCGTCTGTGGCGTGCCCGCAGCGCGACCGACGTCGGCTCTGAAAGCGGGGCCAAGCTCGGCAATCTTGAATTGAGACAGAGACTCGTCCACCAGCGATTCTTAAAACTGC
>NC_090701.1:45222446-45224946 GCF_040954835.1 Lepisosteus oculatus
ACTCGCGACCCCTGGTTTACAAGACCAGTGCTCTAACCCCTGAGCTATGGAGCCACAAGGCTCCAGGTCCTGACTCACGCGCAGACAAACGTACCGAGTCAAGCAGCTGGCAACATGAGGGAGACACGGTGCCCGGCTCAGCTACACAGCGGAGAAAGCAGAGAAAGGACGCCACGGCGAAGCTGAAGTCTTGCACAGGCCCATGGAAGACACCGAAGATCACCGAGGGAATCGACAGTCGGCCTGGCTCTTGTGTGGTTCCATGGTGTAATGGTTAGCACTCTGGACTCTGAATCCAGCGATCCGAGTTCAAATCTCGGTGGAACCTTTTGTGGGTGGAATTGGTGTCTGGAATGCCAAACGGGAATTACCGCTGAAACAAACGGGGTGGGGAAAAAAAAAGGCCACGCTTCCCTGACCGGGAATCGAACCCGGGCCGCGGCGGTGAGAGCGCCGAATCCTAACCACTAGACCACCAGGGACACGGAGGAAAGCCCTCTCCCGTCTGTGGCGTGCCCGCAGCGCGACCGACGTCGGCTCTGAAAGCGGGGCCAAGCTCGGCAATCTTGAATTGAGACAGAGACTCGTCCACCAGCGATTCTTAAAACTGCAGTAACCCGTTGAAGACACGACCCCGCCTGCCGTCGTCACTTAGATCTAACCCGCAAAAGAATCACTGCTACAACGGCTTCCGCGACACAATGGTCAGCCACCTGGGGGAGGAACCGTGGTATGAATGACTGGAAGGACACAACAGGGAAACCCACCAGGTTCAGTGTCATACAGACTAGTGTCGCTTGACAGACAAAACTTGCAGTACAAGATTTCTAAAGATTCTTCACAATCACTGGAGTTACAGCCATCACACATCGGTGGGTTAACACTCACACACACAAAGAAAACCAGATCGCCCAGCACAAAGAAGAAAACAAGACTTACACCAAGTTGAGAGCACTTTGCCGCTGGGGGAACGGAATAACGACTATCTTCGATATTGACGCCAGGCTTTCCCTACACAAGGCCAGAACCAGACCGCGATAAGATGGCTCCGGGATGCCCGCGCTGCTCAGGTCGAGCCCGTTATGCCAAAGCAGCCTGTGGCGGGCAATGAAAACACAAGCAGCCCGTGTGTCTGCTTCCTGGTCTGCAAAGGCTCTCCAGGAAAATCTCTCTTGCGCTTCTGCTGAACTGCTGCTTCATCTACGCAGGGGCCCCCGCCTTCTTAATCAAGGAGTCCAATGGCAGCATTTGTCGCAAGTGCTCGTCAGTTCCCACACAGTCGGGGAGGAGCCCGGGACTTGATGAGGACAACGACAGCCTGCTTGGCATTGTTTTCCTCGGCACCTATCAATTAACACAGCAGGGTGTGACGTCCCCGGGGCGTGGGGTGTGAGTGAGGGACAGGAAGCAAGCAAGAGACAGAGGAAGTCAAGAGCCACCACACCCTGTTGCTTGCCAGTAATCACACAACTATGGCCCTCAGCTGATACCCCTTTACAAGTGGGAGACCCTGCTCCGAGTCCAGCCCGAGTGCAAAAGGCCCCAGCGAGATTTGAACTCGCGACCCCTGGTTTACAAGACCAGTGCTCTAACCCCTGAGCTATGGAGCCACAAGGCTCCAGGTCCTGACTCACGCGCAGACAAACGTACCGAGTCAAGCAGCTGGCAACATGAGGGAGACACGGTGCCCGGCTCAGCTACACAGCGGAGAAAGCAGAGAAAGGACGCCACGGCGAAGCTGAAGTCTTGCACAGGCCCATGGAAGACACCGAAGATCACCGAGGGAATCGACAGTCGGCCTGGCTCTTGTGTGGTTCCATGGTGTAATGGTTAGCACTCTGGACTCTGAATCCAGCGATCCGAGTTCAAATCTCGGTGGAACCTTTTGTGGGTGGAATTGGTGTCTGGAATGCCAAGCGGGAATTACCGCTGAAACAAACGGGGTGGGGAAAAAAAAGGCCACGCTTCCCTGACCGGGAATCGAACCCGGGCCGCGGCGGTGAGAGCGCCGAATCCTAACCACTAGACCACCAGGGACACGGAGGAAAGCCCTCTCCCGTCTGTGGCGTGCCCGCAGCGCGACCGACGTCGGCTCTGAAAGCGGGGCCAAGCTCTGCAATCTTGAATTGAGACAGAGACTCGTCCACCAGCGATTCTTAAAACTGCAGTAACCCGTTGAAGACACGACCCCGCCTGCCGTCGTCACTTAGATCTAACCCGCAAAAGAATCACTGCTACAACGGCTTCCGCGACACAATGGTCAGCCACCTGGGGGAGGAACCGTGGTATGAATGACTGGAAGGACACAACAGGGAAACCCACCAGGTTCAGTGTCATACAGACTAGTGTCGCTTGACAGACAAAACTTGCAGTACAAGATTTCTAAAGATTCTTCACAATCACTGGAGTTACAGCCATCACACATCGGTGGGTTAACACTCACACACACAAAGAAAACCAGATCGCCCAGCACAAAGAAGAAAACAAGACTTACACCAAG
>NC_090701.1:45227446-45247446 GCF_040954835.1 Lepisosteus oculatus
GGGTGGAATTGGTGTCTGGAATGCCAAACGGGAATTACCGCTGAAACAAACGGGGTGGGGAAAAAAAAGGCCACGCTTCCCTGACCGGGAATCGAACCCGGGCCGCGGCGGTGAGAGCGCCGAATCCTAACCACTAAACCACCAGGGACACGGAGGAAAGCCCTCTCCTGTCTGTGGCGTGCCCGCAGCGCGACCGACGTCGGCTCTGAAAGCGGGGCCAAGCTCGGCAATCTTGAACTGAGACAGAGACTCGTCCACCAGCGATTCTTAAAACTGCAGTAACCCGTTGAAGACACGACCCCGCCTGCCGTCGTCACTTAGATCTAACCCGCAAAAGAATCACTGCTACAACGGCTTCCGCGACACAATGGTCAGCCACCTGGGGGAGGAACCGTGGTATGAATGACTGGAAGGACACAACAGGGAAACCCACCAGGTTCAGTGTCATACAGACTAGTGTCGCTTGACAGACAAAACTTGCAGTACAAGATTTCTAAAGATTCTTCACAATCACTGGAGTTACAGCCATCACACATCGGTGGGTTAACACTCACACACACAAAGAAAACCAGATCGCCCAGCACAAAGAAGAAAACAAGACTTACACCAAGTTGAGAGCACTTTGCCGCTGGGGGAACGGAATAACGACTATCTTCGATATTGACGCCAGGCTTTCCCTACACAAGGCCAGAACCAGACCGCGATAAGATGGCTCCGGGATGCCCGCGCTGCTCAGGTCGAGCCCGTTATGCCAAAGCAGCCTGTGGCGGGCAATGAAAACACAAGCAGCCCGTGTGTCTGCTTCCTGGTCTGCAAAGGCTCTCCAGGAAAATCTCTCTTGCGCTTCTGCTGAACTGCTGCTTCATCTACGCAGGGGCCCCCGCCTTCTTAATCAAGGAGTCCAATGGCAGCATTTGTCGCAAGTGCTCGTCAGTTCCCACACAGTCGGGGAGGAGCCCTGGACTTGATGAGGACAACGACAGCCTGCTTGGCATTGTTTTCCTCGGCACCTATCAATTAACACAGCAGGGTGTGACGTCCCCGGGGCGTGGGGTGTGAGTGAGGGACAGGAAGCAAGCAAGAGACAGAGGAAGTCAAGAGCCACCACACCCTGTTGCTTGCCAGTAATCACACAACTATGGCCCTCAGCTGATACCCCTTTACAAGTGGGAGACCCTGCTCCGAGTCCAGCCCGAGTGCAAAAGGCCCCAGCGAGATTTGAACTCGCAACCCCTGGTTTACAAGACCAGTGCTCTAACCCCTGAGCTATGGAGCCACAAGGCTCCAGGTCCTGACTCACGCGCAGACAAACGTACCGAGTCAAGCAGCTGGCAACATGAGGGAGACACGGTGCCCGGCTCAGCTACACAGCGGAGAAAGCAGAGAAAGGACGCCACGGCGAAGCTGAAGTCTTGCACAGGCCCATGGAAGACACCGAAGATCACCGAGGGAATCGACAGTCGGTCTGGCTCTTGTGTGGTTCCATGGTGTAATGGTTAGCACTCTGGACTCTGAATCCAGCGATCCGAGTTCAACTCTCGGTGGAACCTTTTGTGGGTGGAATTGGTGTCTGGAATGCCAAACGGGAATTACCGCTGAAACAAACGGGGTGGGGAAAAAAAAGGCCACGCTTCCCTGACCGGGAATCGAACCCGGGCCGCGGCGGTGAGAGCGCCGAATCCTAACCACTAGACCACCAGGGACACGGAGGAAAGCCCTCTCCCGTCTGTGGCGTGCCCGCAGCGCGACCGAAGTCGGCTCTGAAAGCGGGGCCAAGCTCGGCAATCTTGAATTGAGACAGAGACTCGTCCACCAGCGATTCTTAAAACTGCAGTAACCCGTTGAAGACACGACCCCGCCTGCCGTCGTCACTTAGATCTAACCCGCAAAAGAATCACTGCTACAACGGCTTCCGCGACACAATGGTCAGCCACCTGGGGGAGGAACCGTGGTATGAATGACTGGAAGGACACAACAGGGAAACCCACCAGGTTCAGTGTCATACAGACTAGTGTCGCTTGACAGACAAAACTTGCAGTACAAGATTTCTAAAGATTCTTCACAATCACTGGAGTTACAGCCATCACACATCGGTGGGTTAACACTCACACACACAAAGAAAACCAGATCGCCCAGCACAAAGAAGAAAACAAGACTTACACCAAGTTGAGAGCACTTTGCCGCTGGGGGAACGGAATAACGACTATCTTCGATATTGACGCCAGGCTTTCCCTACACAAGGCCAGAACCAGACCGCGATAAGATGGCTCCGGGATGCCCGCGCTGCTCAGGTCGAGCCCGTTATGCCAAAGCAGCCTGTGGCGGGCAATGAAAACACAAGCAGCCCGTGTGTCTGCTTCCTGGTCTGCAAAGGCTCTCCAGGAAAATCTCTCTTGCGCTTCTGCTGAACTGCTGCTTCATCTACGCAGGGGCCCCCGCCTTCTTAATCAAGGAGTCCAATGGCAGCATTTGTCGCAAGTGCTCGTCAGTTCCCACACAGTCGGGGAGGAGACCTGGACTTGATGAGGACAACGACAGCCTGCTTGGCATTGTTTTCCTCGGCACCTATCAATTAACACAGCAGGGTGTGACGTCCCCGGGGCGTGGGGTGTGAGTGAGGGACAGGAAGCAAGCAAGAGACAGAGGAAGTCAAGAGCCACCACACCCTGTTGCTTGCCAGTAATCACACAACTATGGCCCTCAGCTGATACCCCTTTACAAGTGGGAGACCCTGCTCCGAGTCCAGCCCGAGTGCAAAAGGCCCCAGCGAGATTTGAACTCGCAACCCCTGGTTTACAAGACCAGTGCTCTAACCCCTGAGCTATGGAGCCACAAGGCTCCAGGTCCTGACTCACGCGCAGACAAACGTACCGAGTCAAGCAGCTGGCAACATGAGGGAGACACGGTGCCCGGCTCAGCTACACAGCGGAGAAAGCAGAGAAAGGACGCCACGGCGAAGCTGAAGTCTTGCACAGGCCCATGGAAGACACCGAAGATCACCGAGGGAATCGACAGTCGGCCTGGCTCTTGTGTGGTTCCATGGTGTAATGGTTAGCACTCTGGACTCTGAATCCAGCGATCCGAGTTCAAATCTCGGTGGAACCTTTTGTGGGTGGAATTGGTGTCTGGAATGCCAAACGGGAATTACCGCTGAAACAAACGGGGTGGGGAAAAAAAAGGCCACGCTTCCCTGACCGGGAATCGAACCCGGGCCGCGGCGGTGAGAGCGCCGAATCCTAACCACTAGACCACCAGGGACACGGAGGAAAGCCCTCTCCCGTCTGTGGCGTGCCCGCAGCGCGACCGACGTCGGCTCTGAAAGCGGGGCCAAACTCGGCAATCTTGAATTGAGACAGAGACTCGTCCACCAGCGATTCTTAAAACTGCAGTAACCCGTTGAAGACACGACCCCGCCTGCCGTCGTCACTTAGATCTAACCCGCAAAAGAATCACTGCTACAACGGCTTCCGCGACACAATGGTCAGCCACCTGGGGGAGGAACCGTGGTATGAATGACTGGAAGGACACAACAGGGAAACCCACCAGGTTCAGTGTCATACAGACTAGTGTCGCTTGACAGACAAAACTTGCAGTACAAGATTTCTAAAGATTCTTCACAATCACTGGAGTTACAGCCATCACACATCGGTGGGTTAACACTCACACACACAAAGAAAACCAGATCGCCCAGCACAAAGAAGAAAACAAGACTTACACCAAGTTGAGAGCACTTTGCCGCTGGGGGAAAGGAATAACGACTATCTTCGATATTGACGCCAGGCTTTCCCTACACAAGGCCAGAACCAGACCGCGATAAGATGGCTCCGGGATGCCCGCGCTGCTCAGGTCGAGCCCGTTATGCCAAAGCAGCCTGTGGCGGGCAATGAAAACACAAGCAGCCCGTGTGTCTGCTTCCTGGTCTGCAAAGGCTCTCCAGGAAAATCTCTCTTGCGCTTCTGCTGAACTGCTGCTTCATCTACGCAGGGGCCCCCGCCTTCTTAATCAAGGAGTCCAATGGCAGCATTTGTCGCAAGTGCTCGTCAGTTCCCACACAGTCGGGGAGGAGCCCGGGACTTGATGAGGACAACGACAGCCTGCTTGGCATTGTTTTCCTCGGCACCTATCAATTAACACAGCAGGGTGTGACGTCCCCGGGGCGTGGGGTGTGAGTGAGGGACAGGAAGCAAGCAAGAGACAGAGGAAGTCAAGAGCCACCACACCCTGTTGCTTGCCAGTAATCACACAACTATGGCCCTCAGCTGATACCCCTTTACAAGTGGGAGACCCTGCTCCGAGTCCAGCCCGAGTGCAAAAGGCCCCAGCGAGATTTGAACTCGCGACCCCTGGTTTACAAGACCAGTGCTCTAACCCCTGAGCTATGGAGCCACAAGGCTCCAGGTCCTGACTCACGCGCAGACAAACGTACCGAGTCAAGCAGCTGGCAACATGAGGGAGACACGGTGCCCGGCTCAGCTACACAGCGGAGAAAGCAGAGAAAGGACGCCACGGCGAAGCTGAAGTCTTGCACAGGCCCATGGAAGACACCGAAGATCACCGAGGGAATCGACAGTCGGCCTGGCTCTTGTGTGGTTCCATGGTGTAATGGTTAGCACTCTGGACTCTGAATCCAGCGATCCGAGTTCAAATCTCGGTGGAACCTTTTGTGGGTGGAATTGGTGTCTGGAATGCCAAACGGGAATTACCGCTGAAACAAACGGGGTGGGGAAAAAAAAAGGCCACGCTTCCCTGACCGGGAATCGAACCCGGGCCGCGGCGGTGAGAGCGCCGAATCCTAACCACTAGACCACCAGGGACACGGAGGAAAGCCCTCTCCCGTCTGTGGCATGCCCGCAGCGCGACCGACGTCGGCTCTGAAAGCGGGGCCAAGCTCGGCAATCTTGAATTGAGACAGAGACTCGTCCACCAGCGATTCTTAAAACTGCAGTAACCCGTTGAAGACACGACCCCGCCTGCCGTCGTCACTTAGATCTAACCCGCAAAAGAATCACTGCTACAACGGCTTCCGCGACACAATGGTCAGCCACCTGGGGGAGGAACCGTGGTATGAATGACTGGAAGGACACAACAGGGAAACCCACCAGGTTCAGTGTCATACAGACTAGTGTCGCTTGACAGACAAAACTTGCAGTACAAGATTTCTAAAGATTCTTCACAATCACTGGAGTTACAGCCATCACACATCGGTGGGTTAACACTCACACACACAAAGAAAACCAGATCGCCCAGCACAAAGAAGAAAACAAGACTTACACCAAGTTGAGAGCACTTTGCCGCTGGGGGAACGGAATAACGACTATCTTCGATATTGACGCCAGGCTTTCCCTACACAAGGCCAGAACCAGACCGCGATAAGATGGCTCCGGGATGCCCGCGCTGCTCAGGTCGAGCCCGTTATGCCAAAGCAGCCTGTGGCGGGCAATGAAAACACAAGCAGCCCGTGTGTCTGCTTCCTGGTCTGCAAAGGCTCTCCAGGAAAATCTCTCTTGCGCTTCTGCTGAACTGCTGCTTCATCTACGCAGGGGCCCCCGCCTTCTTAATCAAGGAGTCCAATGGCAGCATTTGTCGCAAGTGCTCGTCAGTTCCCACACAGTCGGGGAGGAGCCCGGGACTTGATGAGGACAACGACAGCCTGCTTGGCATTGTTTTCCTCGGCACCTATCAATTAACACAGCAGGGTGTGACGTCCCCGGGGCGTGGGGTGTGAGTGAGGGACAGGAAGCAAGCAAGAGACAGAGGAAGTCAAGAGCCACCACACCCTGTTGCTTGCCAGTAATCACACAACTATGGCCCTCAGCTGATACCCCTTTACAAGTGGGAGACCCTGCTCCGAGTCCAGCCCGAGTGCAAAAGGCCCCAGCGAGATTTGAACTCGCAACCCCTGGTTTACAAGACCAGTGCTCTAACCCCTGAGCTATGGAGCCACAAGGCTCCAGGTCCTGACTCACGCGCAGACAAACGTACCGAGTCAAGCAGCTGGCAACATGAGGGAGACACGGTGCCCGGCTCAGCTACACAGCGGAGAAAGCAGAGAAAGGACGCCACGGCGAAGCTGAAGTCTTGCACAGGCCCATGGAAGACACCGAAGATCACCGAGGGAATCGACAGTCGGCCTGGCTCTTGTGTGGTTCCATGGTGTAATGGTTAGCACTCTGGACTCTGAATCCAGCGATCCGAGTTCAAATCTCGGTGGAACCTTTTGTGGGTGGAATTGGTGTCTGGAATGCCAAACGGGAATTACCACTGAAACAAACGGGGTGGGGAAAAAAAAGGCCACGCTTCCCTGACCGGGAATCGAACCCGGGCCGCGGCGGTGAGAGCGCCGAATCCTAACCACTAGACCACCAGGGACACGGAGGAAAGCCCTCTCCCGTCTGTGGCGTGCCCGCAGCGCGACCGACGTCGGCTCTGAAAGCGGGGCCAAGCTCGGCAATCTTGAATTGAGACAGAGACTCGTCCACCAGCGATTCTTAAAACTGCAGTAACCCGTTGAAGACACGACCCCGCCTGCCGTCGTCACTTAGATCTAACCCGCAAAAGAATCACTGCTACAACGGCTTCCGCGACACAATGGTCAGCCACCTGGGGGAGGAACCGTGGTATGAATGACTGGAAGGACACAACAGGGAAACCCACCAGGTTCAGTGTCATACAGACTAGTGTCGCTTGACAGACAAAACTTGCAGTACAAGATTTCTAAAGATTCTTCACAATCACTGGAGTTACAGCCATCACACATCGGTGGGTTAACACTCACACACACAAAGAAAACCAGATCGCCCAGCACAAAGAAGAAAACAAGACTTACACCAAGTTGAGAGCACTTTGCCGCTGGGGGAACGGAATAACGACTATCTTCGATATTGACGCCAGGCTTTCCCTACACAAGGCCAGAACCAGACCGCGATAAGATGGCTCCGGGATGCCCGCGCTGCTCAGGTCGAGCCCGTTATGCCAAAGCAGCCTGTGGCGGGCAATGAAAACACAAGCAGCCCGTGTGTCTGCTTCCTGGTCTGCAAAGGCTCTCCAGGAAAATCTCTCTTGCGCTTCTGCTGAACTGCTGCTTCATCTACGCAGGGGCCCCCGCCTTCTTAATCAAGGAGTCCAATGGCAGCATTTGTCGCAAGTGCTCGTCAGTTCCCACACAGTCGGGGAGGAGCCCGGGACTTGATGAGGACAACGACAGCCTGCTTGGCATTGTTTTCCTCGGCACCTATCAATTAACACAGCAGGGTGTGACGTCCCCGGGGCGTGGGGTGTGAGTGAGGGACAGGAAGCAAGCAAGAGACAGAGGAAGTCAAGAGCCACCACACCCTGTTGCTTGCCAGTAATCACACAACTATGGCCCTCAGCTGATACCCCTTTACAAGTGGGAGACCCTGCTCCGAGTCCAGCCCGAGTGCAAAAGGCCCCAGCGAGATTTGAACTCGCGACACCTGGTTTACAAGACCAGTGCTCTAACCCCTGAGCTATGGAGCCACAAGGCTCCAGGTCCTGACTCACGCGCAGACAAACGTACCGAGTCAAGCAGCTGGCAACATGAGGGAGACACGGTGCCCGGCTCAGCTACACAGTGGAGAAAGCAGAGAAAGGACGCCACGGCGAAGCTGAAGTCTTGCACAGGCCCATGGAAGACACCGAAGATCACCGAGGGAATCGACAGTCGGCCTGGCTCTTGTGTGGTTCCATGGTGTAATGGTTAGCACTCTGGACTCTGAATCCAGCGATCCGAGTTCAAATCTCGGTGGAACCTTTTGTGGGTGGAATTGGTGTCTGGAATGCCAAACGGGAATTACCGCTGAAACAAACGGGGTGGGGAAAAAAAAGGCCACGCTTCCCTGACCGGGAATCGAACCCGGGCCGCGGCGGTGAGAGCGCCGAATCCTAACCACTAGACCACCAGGGACACGGAGGAAAGCCCTCTCCCGTCTGTGGCGTGCCCGCAGCGCGACCGACGTCGGCTCTGAAAGCGGGGCCAAGCTCGGCAATCTTGAATTGAGACAGAGACTCGTCCACCAGCGATTCTTAAAACTGCAGTAACCCGTTGAAGACACGACCCCGCCTGCCGTCGTCACTTAGATCTAACCCGCAAAAGAATCACTGCTACAACGGCTTCCGCGACACAATGGTCAGCCACCTGGGGGAGGAACCGTGGTATGAATGACTGGAAGGACACAACAGGGAAACCCACCAGGTTCAGTGTCATACAGACTAGTGTCGCTTGACAGACAAAACTTGCAGTACAAGATTTCTAAAGATTCTTCACAATCACTGGAGTTACAGCCATCACACATCGGTGGGTTAACACTCACACACACAAAGAAAACCAGATCGCCCAGCACAAAGAAGAAAACAAGACTTACACCAAGTTGAGAGCACTTTGCCGCTGGGGGAACGGAATAACGACTATCTTCGATATTGACGCCAGGCTTTCCCTACACAAGGCCAGAACCAGACCGCGATAAGATGGCTCCGGGATGCCCGCGCTGCTCAGGTCGAGCCCGTTATGCCAAAGCAGCCTGTGGCGGGCAATGAAAACACAAGCAGCCCGTGTGTCTGCTTCCTGGTCTGCAAAGGCTCTCCAGGAAAATCTCTCTTGCGCTTCTGCTGAACTGCTGCTTCATCTACACAGGGGCCCCCGCCTTCTTAATCAAGGAGTCCAATGGCAGCATTTGTCGCAAGTGCTCGTCAGTTCCCACACAGTCGGGGAGGAGCCCGGGACTTGATGAGGACAACGACAGCCTGCTTGGCATTGTTTTCCTCGGCACCTATCAATTAACACAGCAGGGTGTGACGTCCCCGGGGCGTGGGGTGTGAGTGAGGGACAGGAAGCAAGCAAGAGACAGAGGAAGTCAAGAGCCACCACACCCTGTTGCTTGCCAGTAATCACACAACTATGGCCCTCAGCTGATACCCCTTTACAAGTGGGAGACCCTGCTCCGAGTCCAGCCCGAGTGCAAAAGGCCCCAGCGAGATTTGAACTCGCGACCCCTGGTTTACAAGACCAGTGCTCTAACCCCTGAGCTATGGAGCCACAAGGCTCCAGGTCCTGACTCACGCGCAGACAAACGTACCGAGTCAAGCAGCTGGCAACATGAGGGAGACACGGTGCCCGGCTCAGCTACACAGCGGAGAAAGCAGAGAAAGGACGCCACGGCGAAGCTGAAGTCTTGCACAGGCCCATGGAAGACACCGAAGATCACCGAGGGAATCGACAGTCGGCCTGGCTCTTGTGTGGTTCCATGGTGTAATGGTTAGCACTCTGGACTCTGAATCCAGCGATCCGAGTTCAAATCTCGGTGGAACCTTTTGTGGGTGGAATTGGTGTCTGGAATGCCAAACGGGAATTACCGCTGAAACAAACGGGGTGGGGAAAAAAAAGGCCACGCTTCCCTGACCGGGAATCGAACCCGGCGCGCGGCGGTGAGAGCGCCGAATCCTAACCACTAAACCACCAGGGACACGGAGGAAAGCCCTCTCCTGTCTGTGGCGTGCCCGCAGCGCGACCGACGTCGGCTCTGAAAGCGGGGCCAAGCTCGGCAATCTTGAACTGAGACAGAGACTCGTCCACCAGCGATTCTTAAAACTGCAGTAACCCGTTGAAGACACGACCCCGCCTGCCGTCGTCACTTAGATCTAACCCGCAAAAGAATCACTGCTACAACGGCTTCCGCGACACAATGGTCAGCCACCTGGGGGAGGAACCGTGGTATGAATGACTGGAAGGACACAACAGGGAAACCCACCAGGTTCAGTGTCATACAGACTAGTGTCGCTTGACAGACAAAACTTGCAGTACAAGATTTCTAAAGATTCTTCACAATCACTGGAGTTACAGCCATCACACATCGGTGGGTTAACACTCACACACACAAAGAAAACCAGATCGCCCAGCACAAAGAAGAAAACAAGACTTACACCAAGTTGAGAGCACTTTGCCGCTGGGGGAACGGAATAACGACTATCTTCGATATTGACGCCAGGCTTTCCCTACACAAGGCCAGAACCAGACCGCGATAAGATGGCTCCGGGATGCCCGCGCTGCTCAGGTCGAGCCCGTTATGCCAAAGCAGCCTGTGGCGGGCAATGAAAACACAAGCAGCCCGTGTGTCTGCTTCCTGGTCTGCAAAGGCTCTCCAGGAAAATCTCTCTTGCGCTTCTGCTGAACTGCTGCTTCATCTACGCAGGGGCCCCCGCCTTCTTAATCAAGGAGTCCAATGGCAGCATTTGTCGCAAGTGCTCGTCAGTTCCCACACAGTCGGGGAGGAGCCCTGGACTTGATGAGGACAACGACAGCCTGCTTGGCATTGTTTTCCTCGGCACCTATCAATTAACACAGCAGGGTGTGACGTCCCCGGGGCGTGGGGTGTGAGTGAGGGACAGGAAGCAAGCAAGAGACAGAGGAAGTCAAGAGCCACCACACCCTGTTGCTTGCCAGTAATCACACAACTATGGCCCTCAGCTGATACCCCTTTACAAGTGGGAGACCCTGCTCCGAGTCCAGCCCGAGTGCAAAAGGCCCCAGCGAGATTTGAACTCGCAACCCCTGGTTTACAAGACCAGTGCTCTAACCCCTGAGCTATGGAGCCACAAGGCTCCAGGTCCTGACTCACGCGCAGACAAACGTACCGAGTCAAGCAGCTGGCAACATGAGGGAGACACGGTGCCCGGCTCAGCTACACAGCGGAGAAAGCAGAGAAAGGACGCCACGGCGAAGCTGAAGTCTTGCACAGGCCCATGGAAGACACCGAAGATCACCGAGGGAATCGACAGTCGGTCTGGCTCTTGTGTGGTTCCATGGTGTAATGGTTAGCACTCTGGACTCTGAATCCAGCGATCCGAGTTCAACTCTCGGTGGAACCTTTTGTGGGTGGAATTGGTGTCTGGAATGCCAAACGGGAATTACCGCTGAAACAAACGGGGTGGGGAAAAAAAAGGCCACGCTTCCCTGACCGGGAATCGAACCCGGGCCGCGGCGGTGAGAGCGCCGAATCCTAACCACTAGACCACCAGGGACACGGAGGAAAGCCCTCTCCCGTCTGTGGCGTGCCCGCAGCGCGACCGAAGTCGGCTCTGAAAGCGGGGCCAAGCTCGGCAATCTTGAATTGAGACAGAGACTCGTCCACCAGCGATTCTTAAAACTGCAGTAACCCGTTGAAGACACGACCCCGCCTGCCGTCGTCACTTAGATCTAACCCGCAAAAGAATCACTGCTACAACGGCTTCCGCGACACAATGGTCAGCCACCTGGGGGAGGAACCGTGGTATGAATGACTGGAAGGACACAACAGGGAAACCCACCAGGTTCAGTGTCATACAGACTAGTGTCGCTTGACAGACAAAACTTGCAGTACAAGATTTCTAAAGATTCTTCACAATCACTGGAGTTACAGCCATCACACATCGGTGGGTTAACACTCACACACACAAAGAAAACCAGATCGCCCAGCACAAAGAAGAAAACAAGACTTACACCAAGTTGAGAGCACTTTGCCGCTGGGGGAACGGAATAACGACTATCTTCGATATTGACGCCAGGCTTTCCCTACACAAGGCCAGAACCAGACCGCGATAAGATGGCTCCGGGATGCCCGCGCTGCTCAGGTCGAGCCCGTTATGCCAAAGCAGCCTGTGGCGGGCAATGAAAACACAAGCAGCCCGTGTGTCTGCTTCCTGGTCTGCAAAGGCTCTCCAGGAAAATCTCTCTTGCGCTTCTGCTGAACTGCTGCTTCATCTACGCAGGGGCCCCCGCCTTCTTAATCAAGGAGTCCAATGGCAGCATTTGTCGCAAGTGCTCGTCAGTTCCCACACAGTCGGGGAGGAGACCTGGACTTGATGAGGACAACGACAGCCTGCTTGGCATTGTTTTCCTCGGCACCTATCAATTAACACAGCAGGGTGTGACGTCCCCGGGGCGTGGGGTGTGAGTGAGGGACAGGAAGCAAGCAAGAGACAGAGGAAGTCAAGAGCCACCACACCCTGTTGCTTGCCAGTAATCACACAACTATGGCCCTCAGCTGATACCCCTTTACAAGTGGGAGACCCTGCTCCGAGTCCAGCCCGAGTGCAAAAGGCCCCAGCGAGATTTGAACTCGCAACCCCTGGTTTACAAGACCAGTGCTCTAACCCCTGAGCTATGGAGCCACAAGGCTCCAGGTCCTGACTCACGCGCAGACAAACGTACCGAGTCAAGCAGCTGGCAACATGAGGGAGACACGGTGCCCGGCTCAGCTACACAGCGGAGAAAGCAGAGAAAGGACGCCACGGCGAAGCTGAAGTCTTGCACAGGCCCATGGAAGACACCGAAGATCACCGAGGGAATCGACAGTCGGGCTGGCTCTTGTGTGGTTCCATGGTGTAATGGTTAGCACTCTGGACTCTGAATCCAGCGATCCGAGTTCAAATCTCGGTGGAACCTTTTGTGGGTGGAATTGGTGTCTGGAATGCCAAACGGGAATTACCGCTGAAACAAACGGGGTGGGGAAAAAAAAGGCCACGCTTCCCTGACCGGGAATCGAACCCGGGCCGCGGCGGTGAGAGCGCCGAATCCTAACCACTAGTCCACCAGGGACACGGAGGAAAGCCCTCTCCCGTCTGTGGCGTGCCCGCAGCGCGACCGACGTCGGCTCTGAAAGCGGGGCCAAACTCGGCAATCTTGAATTGAGACAGAGACTCGTCCACCAGCGATTCTTAAAACTGCAGTAACCCGTTGAAGACACGACCCCGCCTGCCGTCGTCACTTAGATCTAACCCGCAAAAGAATCACTGCTACAACGGCTTCCGCGACACAATGGTCAGCCACCTGGGGGAGGAACCGTGGTATGAATGACTGGAAGGACACAACAGGGAAACCCACCAGGTTCAGTGTCATACAGACTAGTGTCGCTTGACAGTCAAAACTTGCAGTACAAGATTTCTAAAGATTCTTCACAATCACTGGAGTTACAGCCATCACACATCGGTGGGTTAACACTCACACACACAAAGAAAACCAGATCGCCCAGCACAAAGAAGAAAACAAGACTTACACCAAGTTGAGAGCACTTTGCCGCTGGGGGAACGGAATAACGACTATCTTCGATATTGACGCCAGGCTTTCCCTACACAAGGCCAGAACCAGACCGCGATAAGATGGCTCCGGGATGCCCGCGCTGCTCAGGTCGAGCCCGTTATGCCAAAGCAGCCTGTGGCGGGCAATGAAAACACAAGCAGCCCGTGTGTCTGCTTCCTGGTCTGCAAAGGCTCTCCAGGAAAATCTCTCTTGCGCTTCTGCTGAACTGCTGCTTCATCTACGCAGGGGCCCCCGCCTTCTTAATCAAGGAGTCCAATGGCAGCATTTGTCGCAAGTGCTCGTCAGTTCCCACACAGTCGGGGAGGAGCCCGGGACTTGATGAGGACAACGACAGCCTGCTTGGCATTGTTTTCCTCGGCACCTATCAATTAACACAGCAGGGTGTGACGTCCCCGGGGCGTGGGGTGTGAGTGAGGGACAGGAAGCAAGCAAGAGACAGAGGAAGTCAAGAGCCACCACACCCTGTTGCTTGCCAGTAATCACACAACTATGGCCCTCAGCTGATACCCCTTTACAAGTGGGAGACCCTGCTCCGAGTCCAGCCCGAGTGCAAAAGGCCCCAGCGAGATTTGAACTCGCGACCCCTGGTTTACAAGACCAGTGCTCTAACCCCTGAGCTATGGAGCCACAAGGCTCCAGGTCCTGACTCACGCGCAGACAAACGTACCGAGTCAAGCAGCTGGCAACATGAGGGAGACACGGTGCCCGGCTCAGCTACACAGCGGAGAAAGCAGAGAAAGGACGCCACGGCGAAGCTGAAGTCTTGCACAGGCCCATGGAAGACACCGAAGATCACCGAGGGAATCGACAGTCGGCCTGGCTCTTGTGTGGTTCCATGGTGTAATGGTTAGCACTCTGGACTCTGAATCCAGCGATCCGAGTTCAAATCTCGGTGGAACCTTTTGTGGGTGGAATTGGTGTCTGGAATGCCAAACGGGAATTACCGCTGAAACAAACGGGGTGGGGAAAAAAAAGGCCACGCTTCCCTGACCGGGAATCGAACCCGGGCCGCGGCGGTGAGAGCGCCGAATCCTAACCACTAGACCACCAGGGACACGGAGGAAAGCCCTCTCCCGTCTGTGGCGTGCCCGCAGCGCGACCGACGTCGGCTCTGAAAGCGGGGCCAAACTCGGCAATCTTGAATTGAGACAGAGACTCGTCCACCAGCGATTCTTAAAACTGCAGTAACCCGTTGAAGACACGACCCCGCCTGCCGTCGTCACTTAGATCTAACCCGCAAAAGAATCACTGCTACAACGGCTTCCGCGACACAATGGTCAGCCACCTGGGGGAGGAACCGTGGTATGAATGACTGGAAGGACACAACAGGGAAACCCACCAGGTTCAGTGTCATACAGACTAGTGTCGCTTGACAGTCAAAACTTGCAGTACAAGATTTCTAAAGATTCTTCACAATCACTGGAGTTACAGCCATCACACATCGGTGGGTTAACACTCACACACACAAAGAAAACCAGATCGCCCAGCACAAAGAAGAAAACAAGACTTACACCAAGTTGAGAGCACTTTGCCGCTGGGGGAACGGAATAACGACTATCTTCGATATTGATGCCAGGCTTTCCCTACACAAGGCCAGAACCAGACCGCGATAAGATGGCTCCGGGATGCCCGCGCTGCTCAGGTCGAGCCCGTTATGCCAAAGCAGCCTGTGGCGGGCAATGAAAACACAAGCAGCCCGTGTGTCTGCTTCCTGGTCTGCAAAGGCTCTCCAGGAAAATCTCTCTTGCGCTTCTGCTGAACTGCTGCTTCATCTACTCAGGGGCCCCCGCCTTCTTAATCAAGGAGTCCAATGGCAGCATTTGTCGCAAGTGCTCGTCAGTTCCCACACAGTCGGGGAGGAGCCCGGGACTTGATGAGGACAACGACAGCCTGCTTGGCATTGTTTTCCTCGGCACCTATCAATTAACACAGCAGGGTGTGACGTCCCCGGGGCGTGGGGTGTGAGTGAGGGACAGGAAGCAAGCAAGAGACAGAGGAAGTCAAGAGCCACCACACCCTGTTGCTTGCCAGTAATCACACAACTATGGCCCTCAGCTGATACCCCTTTACAAGTGGGAGACCCTGCTCCGAGTCCAGCCCGAGTGCAAAAGGCCCCAGCGAGATTTGAACTCGCGACCCCTGGTTTACAAGATCAGTGCTCTAACCCCTGAGCTATGGAGCCACAAGGCTCCAGGTCCTGACTCACGCGCAGACAAACGTACCGAGTCAAGCAGCTGGCAACATGAGGGAGACACGGTGCCCGGCTCAGCTACACAGCGGAGAAAGCAGAGAAAGGACGCCACGGCGAAGCTGAAGTCTTGCACAGGCCCATGGAAGACACCGAAGATCACCGAGGGAATCGACAGTCGGCCTGGCTCTTGTGTGGTTCCATGGTGTAATGGTTAGCACTCTGGACTCTGAATCCAGCGATCCGAGTTCAAATCTCGGTGGAACCTTTTGTGGGTGGAATTGGTGTCTGGAATGCCAAATGGGAATTACCGCTGAAACAAACGGGGTGGGGAAAAAAAAGGCCACGCTTCCCTGACCGGGAATCGAACCCGGGCCGCGGCGGTGAGAGCGCCGAATCCTAACCACTAGACCACCAGGGACACGGAGGAAAGCCCTCTCCCGTCTGTGGCGTGCCCGCAGCGCGACCGAAGTCGGCTCTGAAAGCGGGGCCAAGCTCGGCAATCTTGAATTGAGACAGAGACTCGTCCACCAGCGATTCTTAAAACTGCAGTAACCCGTTGAAGACACGACCCCGCCTGCCGTCGTCACTTAGATCTAACCCGCAAAAAATCACTGCTACAACGGCTTCCGCGACACAATGGTCAGCCACCTGGGGGTGGAACCGTGGTATGAATGACTGGAAGGACACAACAGGGAAACCCACCAGGTTCAGTGTCATACAGACTAGTGTCGCTTGACAGACAAAACTTGCAGTACAAGATTTCTAAAGATTCTTCACAATCACTGGAGTTACAGCCATCACACATCGGTGGGTTAACACTCACACACACAAAGAAAACCAGATCGCCCAGCACAAAGAAGAAAACAAGACTTACACCAAGTTGAGAGCACTTTGCCGCTGGGGGAACGGAATAACGACTATCTTCGATATTGACGCCAGGCTTTCCCTACACAAGGCCAGAACCAGACCGCGATAAGATGGCTCCGGGATGCCCGCGCTGCTCAGGTCGAGCCCGTTATGCCAAAGCAGCCTGTGGCGGGCAATGAAAACACAAGCAGCCCGTGTGTCTGCTTCCTGGTCTGCAAAGGCTCTCCAGGAAAATCTCTCTTGCGCTTCTGCTGAACTGCTGCTTCATCTACGCAGGGGCCCCCGCCTTCTTAATCAAGGAGTCCAATGGCAGCATTTGTCGCAAGTGCTCGTCAGTTCCCACAAAGTCGGGGAGGAGCCCTGGACTTGATGAGGACAACGACAGCCTGCTTGGCATTGTTTTCCTCGGCACCTATCAATTAACACAGCAGGGTGTGACGTCCCCGGGGCGTGGGGTGTGAGTGAGGGACAGGAAGCAAGCAAGAGACAGAGGAAGTCAAGAGCCACCACACCCTGTTGCTTGCCAGTAATCACACAACTATGGCCCTCAGCTGATACCCCTTTACAAGTGGGAGACCCTGCTCCGAGTCCAGCCCGAGTGCAAAAGGCCCCAGCGAGATTTGAACTCGCGACCCCTGGTTTACAAGACCAGTGCTCTAACCCCTGAGCTATGGAGCCACAAGGCTCCAGGTCCTGACTCACGCGCAGACAAACGTACCGAGTCAAGCAGCTGGCAACATGAGGGAGACACGGTGCCCGGCTCAGCTACACAGCGGAGAAAGCAGAGAAAGGACGCCACGGCGAAGCTGAAGTCTTGCACAGGCCCATGGAAGACACCGAAGATCACCGAGGGAATCGACAGTCGGCCTGGCTCTTGTGTGGTTCCATGGTGTAATGGTTAGCACTCTGGACTCTGAATCCAGCGATCCGAGTTCAAATCTCGGTGGAACCTTTTGTGGGTGGAATTGGTGTCTGGAATGCCAAACGGGAATTACCGCTGAAACAAACGGGGTGGGGAAAAAAAAAGGCCACGCTTCCCTGACCGGGAATCGAACCCGGGCCGCGGCGGTGAGAGCGCCGAATCCTAACCACTAGACCACCAGGGACACGGAGGAAAGCCCTCTCCCGTCTGTGGCGTGCCCGCAGCGCGACCGACGTCGGCTCTGAAAGCGGGGCCAAGCTCGGCAATCTTGAATTGAGACAGAGACTCGTCCACCAGCGATTCTTAAAACTGCAGTAACCCGTTGAAGACACGACCCCGCCTGCCGTCGTCACTTAGATCTAACCCGCAAAAGAATCACTGCTACAACGGCTTCCGCGACACAATGGTCAGCCACCTGGGGGAGGAACCGTGGTATGAATGACTGGAAGGACACAACAGGGAAACCCACCAGGTTCAGTGTCATACAGACTATAGTCGCTTGACAGACAAAACTTGCAGTACAAGATTTCTAAAGATTCTTCACAATCACTGGAGTTACAGCCATCACACATCGGTGGGTTAACACTCACACACACAAAGAAAACCAGATCGCCCAGCACAAAGAAGAAAACAAGACTTACACCAAGTTGAGAGCACTTTGCCGCTGGGGGAACGGAATAACGACTATCTTCGATATTGACGCCAGGCTTTCCCTACACAAGGCCAGAACCAGACCGCGATAAGATGGCTCCGGGATGCCCGCGCTGCTCAGGTCGAGCCCGTTATGCCAAAGCAGCCTGTGGCGGGCAATGAAAACACAAGCAGCCCGTGTGTCTGCTTCCTGGTCTGCAAAGGCTCTCCAGGAAAATCTCTCTTGCGCTTCTGCTGAACTGCTGCTTCATCTACGCAGGGGCCCCCGCCTTCTTAATCAAGGAGTCCAATGGCAGCATTTGTCGCAAGTGCTCGTCAGTTCCCACACAGTCGGGGAGGAGCCCGGGACTTGATGAGGACAACGACAGCCTGCTTGGCATTGTTTTCCTCGGCACCTATCAATTAACACAGCAGGGTGTGACGTCCCCGGGGCGTGGGGTGTGAGTGAGGGACAGGAAGCAAGCAAGAGACAGAGGAAGTCAAGAGCCACCACACCCTGTTGCTTGCCAGTAATCACACAACTATGGCCCTCAGCTGATACCCCTTTACAAGTGGGAGACCCTGCTCCGAGTCCAGCCCGAGTGCAAAAGGCCCCAGCGAGATTTGAACTCGCGACCCCTGGTTTACAAGACCAGTGCTCTAACCCCTGAGCTATGGAGCCACAAGGCTCCAGGTCCTGACTCACGCGCAGACAAACGTACCGAGTCAAGCAGCTGGCAACATGAGGGAGACACGGTGCCCGGCTCAGCTACACAGCGGAGAAAGCAGAGAAAGGACGCCACGGCGAAGCTGAAGTCTTGCACAGGCCCATGGAAGACACCGAAGATCACCGAGGGAATCGACAGTCGGCCTGGCTCTTGTGTGGTTCCATGGTGTAATGGTTAGCACTCTGGACTCTGAATCCAGCGATCCGAGTTCAAATCTCGGTGGAACCTTTTGTGGGTGGAATTGGTGTCTGGAATGCCAAACGGGAATTACCGCTGAAACAAACGGGGTGGGGAAAAAAAAGGCCACGCTTCCCTGACCGGGAATCGAACCCGGGCCGCGGCGGTGAGAGCGCCGAATCCTAACCACTAGACCACCAGGGACACGGAGGAAAGCCCTCTCCCGTCTGTGGCGTGCCCGCAGCGCGACCGACGTCGGCTCTGAAAGCGGGGCCAAACTCGGCAATCTTGAATTGAGACAGAGACTCGTCCACCAGCGATTCTTAAAACTGCAGTAACCCGTTGAAGACACGACCCCGCCTGCCGTCGTCACTTAGATCTAACCCGCAAAAGAATCACTGCTACAACGGCTTCCGCGACACAATGGTCAGCCACCTGGGGGAGGAACCGTGGTATGAATGACTGGAAGGACACAACAGGGAAACCCACCAGGTTCAGTGTCATACAGACTAGTGTCGCTTGACAGTCAAAACTTGCAGTACAAGATTTCTAAAGATTCTTCACAATCACTGGAGTTACAGCCATCACACATCGGTGGGTTAACACTCACACACACAAAGAAAACCAGATCGCCCAGCACAAAGAAGAAAACAAGACTTACACCAAGTTGAGAGCACTTTGCCGCTGGGGGAACGGAATAACGACTATCTTCGATATTGATGCCAGGCTTTCCCTACACAAGGCCAGAACCAGACCGCGATAAGATGGCTCCGGGATGCCCGCGCTGCTCAGGTCGAGCCCGTTATGCCAAAGCAGCCTGTGGCGGGCAATGAAAACACAAGCAGCCCGTGTGTCTGCTTCCTGGTCTGCAAAGGCTCTCCAGGAAAATCTCTCTTGCGCTTCTGCTGAACTGCTGCTTCATCTACTCAGGGGCCCCCGCCTTCTTAATCAAGGAGTCCAATGGCAGCATTTGTCGCAAGTGCTCGTCAGTTCCCACACAGTCGGGGAGGAGCCCGGGACTTGATGAGGACAACGACAGCCTGCTTGGCATTGTTTTCCTCGGCACCTATCAATTAACACAGCAGGGTGTGACGTCCCCGGGGCGTGGGGTGTGAGTGAGGGACAGGAAGCAAGCAAGAGACAGAGGAAGTCAAGAGCCACCACACCCTGTTGCTTGCCAGTAATCACACAACTATGGCCCTCAGCTGATACCCCTTTACAAGTGGGAGACCCTGCTCCGAGTCCAGCCCGAGTGCAAAAGGCCCCAGCGAGATTTGAACTCGCGACCCCTGGTTTACAAGACCAGTGCTCTAACCCCTGAGCTATGGAGCCACAAGGCTCCAGGTCCTGACTCACGCGCAGACAAACGTACCGAGTCAAGCAGCTGGCAACATG
>NC_090701.1:45252446-45254946 GCF_040954835.1 Lepisosteus oculatus
GCCGAATCCTAACCACTAGACCACCAGGGACACGGAGGAAAGCCCTCTCCCGTCTGTGGCGTGCCCGCAGCGCGACCGACGTCGGCTCTGAAAGCGGGGCCAAGCTCGGCAATCTTGAATTGAGACAGAGACTCGTCCACCAGCGATTCTTAAAACTGCAGTAACCCGTTGAAGACACGACCCCGCCTGCCGTCGTCACTTAGATCTAACCCGCAAAAGAATCACTGCTACAACGGCTTCCGCGACACAATGGTCAGCCACCTGGGGGAGGAACCGTGGTATGAATGACTGGAAGGACACAACAGGGAAACCCACCAGGTTCAGTGTCATACAGACTATAGTCGCTTGACAGACAAAACTTGCAGTACAAGATTTCTAAAGATTCTTCACAATCACTGGAGTTACAGCCATCACACATCGGTGGGTTAACACTCACACACACAAAGAAAACCAGATCGCCCAGCACAAAGAAGAAAACAAGACTTACACCAAGTTGAGAGCACTTTGCCGCTGGGGGAACGGAATAACGACTATCTTCGATATTGACGCCAGGCTTTCCCTACACAAGGCCAGAACCAGACCGCGATAAGATGGCTCCGGGATGCCCGCGCTGCTCAGGTCGAGCCCGTTATGCCAAAGCAGCCTGTGGCGGGCAATGAAAACACAAGCAGCCCGTGTGTCTGCTTCCTGGTCTGCAAAGGCTCTCCAGGAAAATCTCTCTTGCGCTTCTGCTGAACTGCTGCTTCATCTACGCAGGGGCCCCCGCCTTCTTAATCAAGGAGTCCAATGGCAGCATTTGTCGCAAGTGCTCGTCAGTTCCCACACAGTCGGGGAGGAGCCCGGGACTTGATGAGGACAACGACAGCCTGCTTGGCATTGTTTTCCTCGGCACCTATCAATTAACACAGCAGGGTGTGACGTCCCCGGGGCGTGGGGTGTGAGTGAGGGACAGGAAGCAAGCAAGAGACAGAGGAAGTCAAGAGCCACCACACCCTGTTGCTTGCCAGTAATCACACAACTATGGCCCTCAGCTGATACCCCTTTACAAGTGGGAGACCCTGCTCCGAGTCCAGCCCGAGTGCAAAAGGCCCCAGCGAGATTTGAACTCGCGACCCCTGGTTTACAAGACCAGTGCTCTAACCCCTGAGCTATGGAGCCACAAGGCTCCAGGTCCTGACTCACGCGCAGACAAACGTACCGAGTCAAGCAGCTGGCAACATGAGGGAGACACGGTGCCCGGCTCAGCTACACAGCGGAGAAAGCAGAGAAAGGACGCCACGGCGAAGCTGAAGTCTTGCACAGGCCCATGGAAGACACCGAAGATCACCGAGGGAATCGACAGTCGGCCTGGCTCTTGTGTGGTTCCATGGTGTAATGGTTAGCACTCTGGACTCTGAATCCAGCGATCCGAGTTCAAATCTCGGTGGAACCTTTTGTGGGTGGAATTGGTGTCTGGAATGCCAAACGGGAATTACCGCTGAAACAAACGGGGTGGGGAAAAAAAAGGCCACGCTTCCCTGACCGGGAATCGAACCCGGGCCGCGGCGGTGAGAGCGCCGATTCCTAACCACTAGACCACCAGGGACACGGAGGAAAGCCCTCTCCCGTCTGTGGCGTGCCCGACGTCGGCTCTGAAAGCGGGGCCAAGCTCGGCAATCTTGAATTGAGACAGAGACTCGTCCACCAGCGATTCTTAAAACTGCAGTAACCCGTTGAAGACACGACCCCGCCTGCCGTCGTCACTTAGATCTAACCCGCAAAAGAATCACTGCTACAACGGCTTCCGCGACACAATGGTCAGCCACCTGGGGGAGGAACCGTGGTATGAATGACTGGAAGGACACAACAGGGAAACCCACCAGGTTCAGTGTCATACAGACTAGTGTCGCTTGACAGTCAAAACTTGCAGTACAAGATTTCTAAAGATTCTTCACAATCACTGGAGTTACAGCCATCACACATCGGTGGGTTAACACTCACACACACAAAGAAAACCAGATCGCCCAGCACAAAGAAGAAAACAAGACTTACACCAAGTTGAGAGCACTTTGCCGCTGGGGGAACAGAATAACGACTATCTTCGATATTGACGCCAGGCTTTCCCTACACAAGGCCAGAACCAGACCGCGATAAGATGGCTCCGGGATGCCCGCGCTGCTCAGGTCGAGCCCGTTATGCCAAAGCAGCCTGTGGCGGGCAATGAAAACACAAGCAGCCCGTGTGTCTGCTTCCTGGTCTGCAAAGGCTCTCCAGGAAAATCTCTCTTGCGCTTCTGCTGAACTGCTGCTTCATCTACGCAGGGGCCCCCGCCTTCTTAATCAAGGAGTCCAATGGCAGCATTTGTCGCAAGTGCTCGTCAGTTCCCACACAGTCGGGGAGGAGCCCGGGACTTGATGAGGACAACGACAGCCTGCTTGGCATTGTTTTCCTCGGCACCTATCAATTAACACAGCAGGGTGTGACGTCCCCGGGGCGTGGGGTGTGAGTGAGGGACAGGAAG
>NC_090701.1:45259946-45262446 GCF_040954835.1 Lepisosteus oculatus
GGCCCATGGAAGACACCGAAGATCACCGAGGGAATCGACAGTCGGCCTGGCTCTTGTGTGGTTCCATGGTGTAATGGTTAGCACTCTGGACTCTGAATCCAGCGATCCGAGTTCAAATCTCGGTGGAACCTTTTGTGGGTGGAATTGGTGTCTGGAATGCCAAACGGGAATTACCGCTGAAACAAACGGGGTGGGGAAAAAAAAGGCCACGCTTCCCTGACCGGGAATCGAACCCGGGCCGCGGCGGTGAGAGCGCCGAATCCTAACCACTAGACCACCAGGGACACGGAGGAAAGCCCTCTCCCGTCTGTGGCGTGCCCGCAGCGCGACCGACGTCGGCTCTGAAAGCGGGGCCAAGCTCTGCAATCTTGAATTGAGACAGAGACTCGTCCACCAGCGATTCTTAAAACTGCAGTAACCCGTTGAAGACACGACCCCGCCTGCCGTCGTCACTTAGATCTAACCCGCAAAAGAATCACTGCTACAACGGCTTCCGCGACACAATGGTCAGCCACCTGGGGGAGGAACCGTGGTATGAATGACTGGAAGGACACAACAGGGAAACCCACCAGGTTCAGTGTCATACAGACTAGTGTCGCTTGACAGACAAAACTTGCAGTACAAGATTTCTAAAGATTCTTCACAATCACTGGAGTTACAGCCATCACACATCGGTGGGTTAACACTCACACACACAAAGAAAACCAGATCGCCCAGCACAAAGAAGAAAACAAGACTTACACCAAGTTGAGAGCACTTTGCCGCTGGGGGAACGGAATAACGACTGTCTTCGATATTGACGCCAGGCTTTCCCTACACAAGGCCAGAACCAGACCGCGATAAGATGGCTCCGGGATGCCCGCGCTGCTCAGGTCGAGCCCGTTATGCCAAAGCAGCCTGTGGCGGGCAATGAAAACACAAGCAGCCCGTGTGTCTGCTTCCTGGTCTGCAAAGGCTCTCCAGGAAAATCTCTCTTGCGCTTCTGCTGAACTGCTGCTTCATCTACGCAGGGGCCCCCGCCTTCTTAATCAAGGAGTCCAATGGCAGCATTTGTCGCAAGTGCTCGTCAGTTCCCACACAGTCGGGGAGGAGCCCGGGACTTGATGAGGACAACGACAGCCTGCTTGGCATTGTTTTCCTCGGCACCTATCAATTAACACAGCAGGGTGTGACGTCCCCGGGGCGTGGGGTGTGAGTGAGGGACAGGAAGCAAGCAAGAGACAGAGGAAGTCAAGAGCCACCACACCCTGTTGCTTGCCAGTAATCACACAACTATGGCCCTCAGCTGATACCCCTTTACAAGTGGGAGACCCTGCTCCGAGTCCAGCCCGAGTGCAAAAGGCCCCAGCGAGATTTGAACTCGCGACCCCTGGTTTACAAGACCAGTGCTCTAACCCCTGAGCTATGGAGCCACAAGGCTCCAGGTCCTGACTCACGCGCAGACAAACGTACCGAGTCAAGCAGCTGGCAACATGAGGGAGACACGGTGCCCGGCTCAGCTACACAGCGGAGAAAGCAGAGAAAGGACGCCACGGCGAAGCTGAAGTCTTGCAC
The DNA here is from genome assembly GCF_040954835.1 of Lepisosteus oculatus. NCBI lineage: Eukaryota > Metazoa > Chordata > Actinopteri > Semionotiformes > Lepisosteidae > Lepisosteus > Lepisosteus oculatus. The sequence continues at coordinate 45,261,501 of NC_090701.1, forward strand.
AGGCCCATGGAAGACACCGAAGATCACCGAGGGAATCGACAGTCGGCCTGGCTCTTGTGTGGTTCCATGGTGTAATGGTTAGCACTCTGGACTCTGAATCCAGCGATCCGAGTTCAAATCTCGGTGGAACCTTTTGTGGGTGGAATTGGTGTCTGGAATGCCAAACGGGAATTACCGCTGAAACAAACGGGGTGGGGAAAAAAAAAGGCCACGCTTCCCTGACCGGGAATCGAACCCGGGCCGCGGCGGTGAGAGCGCCGAATCCTAACCACTAGACCACCAGGGACACGGAGGAAAGCCCTCTCCCGTCTGTGGCGTGCCCGCAGCGCGACCGACGTCGGCTCTGAAAGCGGGGCCAAGCTCGGCAATCTTGAATTGAGACAGAGACTCGTCCACCAGCGATTCTTAAAACTGCAGTAACCCGTTGAAGACACGACCCCGCCTGCCGTCGTCACTTAGATCTAACCCGCAAAAGAATCACTGCTACAACGGCTTCCGCGACACAATGGTCAGCCACCTGGGGGAGGAACCGTGGTATGAATGACTGGAAGGACACAACAGGGAAACCCACCAGGTTCAGTGTCATACAGACTAGTGTCGCTTGACAGACAAAACTTGCAGTACAAGATTTCTAAAGATTCTTCACAATCACTGGAGTTACAGCCATCACACATCGGTGGGTTAACACTCACACACACAAAGAAAACCAGATCGCCCAGCACAAAGAAGAAAACAAGACTTACACCAAGTTGAGAGCACTTTGCCGCTGGGGGAACGGAATAACGACTATCTTCGATATTGACGCCAGGCTTTCCCTACACAAGGCCAGAACCAGACCGCGATAAGATGGCTCCGGGATGCCCGCGCTGCTCAGGTCGAGCCCGTTATGCCAAAGCAGCCTGTGGCGGGCAATGAAAACACAAGCAGCCCGTGTGTCTGCTTCCTG